>NC_054884.1:11185054-11485610 GCF_018320785.1 Cheilinus undulatus | reverse complement strand
GGGTTAACATTTGGTAAAATTGGTGTGAAATAGTTTTTTAAGGCATCTGGCAACCCCCTCTCAGTGTCTCGCGATCCCCAAGGGGGTCCCGACCCCAAGTTTGAGAACCACTGTCTTAGACAACTGAAGGATCCTTTGTAGCATCTGGCCCTGGAAATACAGAGTATTTTTTGCTGTTTTTATTCAAATAAGTACAATTTCATCAAAATTGCTGAAACAAATATGAAGGCAGTCAGTGTCTGCTGCTTGCTGTAAAAATCTGTGCAAGAAAACTAGCACAAGAAAATGTGCAAAACTTAACTTTTATTTTACCCAGATTTAGTCAAGAGAATCTGACTGCAGACATCCGTAAATGCATGCGCTGACATATCTGTAAGTACATGTGTAGTGGCAACAAAAAAAAAAACCTCCTTTGCCACTTCCTGCAGGACGTAAGGTTTTCTGACTCGTGCGTTCCATGTATAATCCAAAAGAAGAAAAAAGGCAGGAGTAAAATAAAGCAATCCGTTGCTTTATTCCAAATAAGTAAATGACAACTACTAAAACGACATAGCAACGGTCAGAAATACTGTTGCTCCCTATCCTGCTTAGTTGAAAGACCCTCCCCTTAGAGCATGTGTTTTGCAGGTATCCTTACATCACTTTACTACACTTGGCTGCACTTTACGGCAGAGGGTAAATTTGCGGTAGCAGGACAAACTAATCGAGCACAGATATCCTGATTAGATGCAAATACTACAATAAACCAATATCAGCAAAAGATTGCATGCAAGACTATCTTACAATCCTAACATAAAAAATCAAAAAATAAATTAACTACTATCTAAATTAGGCAAAATATGCAAAACTATACCTAAATTACTTTATGGCTCTAACATTATGCACATTTAGAGCTTAGCTCTTCTCATAATTTCCACATACAGCAGCTGTGCCAGGCTCTGCAGCACCAAGTTTTTGCTCCGGCCTAAGTGAGGGACCTCGCACTCTGGAAGTGTCTCCAGCACAGCACAATGCAGAGCAGCCCTGATCAGCTTAAGACAAGACAGCAGAGATCATGGGGGAGCCGCAAGTTCACAGAGGAATAGTAGTGGGGCTTATCATTTATTTTCAGAACTCAGAAATTCCAAGTTGACATCATCAAAAAAGCACCAGCAGCGACAGCAGTGGTCTGCAGGAGAGGGTGTCTGAGATTTGTGGTCTGCAGCCAGGACCCTCTCAAATAATTCAGGCTCTATTGTTTTGTTCCAAAGCAGTGTGACTACCATGTTCACATATGTCCACATAAACCAGACTAGAGAAAACGCCCACTTGCTTCAGAACAACTTCTCCACATGTGTAAGCACACTCTGTAATTCTAGCAGCAGCCATGTTTGAACAGACTAATCTCATGTGTTGTAACCTTTGATGGGTCAGTGAAGACAGATATGGCAAAAAAAGAACAGATGAAAATGTGTGAACATGCTGTGATGTCTCTGATAGATTAATGAGCTTTCTGTCTGATGTGATGCATTATCAGGAGTGAAGGAGGAACTGAATGACTCTGAACATCCTTTGAGCGTCAGTACATGCTGTTCAGCTGAGAGCTATTATTAACGGACAGAGCTTGAGATCCCAACATCACACAATTCATCTGGACATTAAATCCTTTGGTAAGATCACCATGACCATGATGTTTTAAAGGTGAAATAGTTAAAGAATTCTACAATACAAAAGTACAGGTCAGATGATTCATGTTTTTTTGTGCTGTTTTTATTAGACTCTCAAACCTCCACTGAATATTTCAGACCGCTGCAGCAGAACATAAATTCAGTTTGTTCATTCCACATTTGGAAAAATATTCAATGATCATTCCTGAATCTTTGGAAAGACTCTGAATAAATCATTATTAGGTTTATATTTCTTACAGTAAGCTTCATACAAGACATAATGTCAGTGCTGTTCAAATGTTGCATATTTCACTCTGCAATCGAAGTCTCCAGATATTAATTCCATCATAAATAACAGAGAAGCAGTGTCTGTGTTGATTTTAAACAGATGAGACCTGAACGTCAGTCCCACATGCCGTAAAATCATCACCCAAACAGAGCAACCCCTAAGTCATTTAACAATCAGCTCATAAATGCCGCTATAGCATGAAACTGTGTCCTGCTTTGTACCGCCTTTAGAGGCGATGCTCCAGACTATAAAGGTTTCATTGTTCAGTAGAACACATGCGGAAAAGACATGAAAGCTTCTGTTTCATAAATCACTGGGAATAATCAAAGAAATGTGTTCCTGTCCTCATTTGAGGAATAAAAATACCCTTTAAAGATTTTGTGAAAGACTCCACGAGTCAAATGTTGGTGACATGGTTGTGTCAGGGCAGGTCAGAGTGGACGCACCTGAGCTGTGGATGTTACCATGTAGACGGACGGTTGGATTTGATTTCACTGAAATCTACCGGTCTGGTCGCATCCAAAGCTCAGCTGAAGGGTTGATGAAAATGTCTCTGGGTTATACTAAATTCAGGAATGGATGAAAGAGTTCTAGTTTCTCAAAAATGCAGGGATGATCTGGTTTGTGGGCCAACTTGGAAGTAAGCATCCCGCTGGCTCCATCCACAGAAAGCTTTCAGGTTTTTCCTTTGGGTTTTGGATTATTGTCTAGAATAAGATCTATGGTACTGCACACATGGAGACATATAATGACAGATTTAATGGTTTTCTCCTCATAGTGTATGATGTAGAACAAGATGATCAACACAGCACCCCACACACTTAGGCCCAAAACACACCAGCACCAGACCGGCGAGTGGCATCATTTGATGCATCTTAATTGCCATCTGTAACAAACACCGACAGCGGCCCGTCAACAGTCAAACTCCCTACCTGCCGCTGCATGGCCAGGTGCTTGACACCAGAGCTGAAAGCCCACTCTGGATCACCCCCTCACCTCACTGAGGCAAGTGAAAAAACAGTAGAAGCAGTTTTTTTTCTGCTCAGACAAATTTCTAGTGCGACTGCATTCTCAAACCATGACTTCTGAGCTATATGGCCAAAAGTACCCTGGCCATTAAACCAACAGGGACTGTATGACATTGTTGGATGAAGGCTTTCCTTAAGATTTTGGAATGTTTCTGTTGGAATTTGCACCTTTTTTTTATCTAGAGCAGGCACGAAGGCCTGGCTTGCAGTCTCCATTCAAGTTCATCCCAAAGGTCCTCTATGGGGTCGAGGCCAGGGCTCTGCGGGGGCCAGTCAAGATCTTCCACACCAAACTCATCAAACCATGTCTTTATAGTCCTTGCTTTGTGCACTGGGGCACAATCATGCTGGAATAGAAAAGGGCCTTCTTCAAGCTGCTGCCACAAGGTTGGAAGCATAGCATTGTCCAAAATGTCTTGGTATTCTGAAGCATGATGCTTGCCCTTAACAAGCCAAAACCCTGAAAAACAGCCCCATACCATTATCCCACCTCGACCAAACTTTACAGTGTTCTCGATGCACTGAGATCTTCAGAACAACCCATTTTGTATCACTTGTAACCACATTTCAATGGCATGGGTTGTTTGGTTTAAACCAGTGGTTCTCAACTTGTTGAGTACCGGGACCCACTATCAACTCCTCAAGGAGAATTGTGACCCAAATTTTGGAGATTTTTTTGGTCAATCAGATTTATTTAATAAAAAAAATAATAGAGCAATTTTTCCCAGGCACACGACCCACTTTTGGGTCCTGACCCACCTGTTGAGAACCGCAGATTTAAACCGAGTTAAATCGACCTGCTGAAAAGTGATTTATTTCTCAAATTCTATATGATGGTATCAGACAAAACAAAGAAACAGGCTAAATTTCTCCAACTATCCCCCACTTGTTTTACGTTTTTTCAAATTGTGCGTAAGGGCACCACGTAGTTGGATTGTGGCCATAACTGTAGGAACCACAACATGGGGGCAGACAACATGCCTGAACAAGGTGTGACGGTGGCGGTACCTGTTTTTTGTAGGCAGTGACATAAAAGCAAACAAACCACAGCTGCATCAGAGCATTATTTGATACTTTCTCTGGTAACAGCTAACAACTAAAGAGACTTTTTGTGTTCTTTCAGTCATGTTTTGCAACCAAATAGCCGCCTTCATTTTCCCCATCATTAAGCTTTCATTTTATATAATGTAACATTTCCTGCACAAAGACTTACAGCAGCAACATGGCCAGTGCCACAGTGCTCCCTACCATTACCTCAGGATGGTGGCATAATGATGGGAGCTGACATCATGCATGCCACTGATGTTTTTCTCTGTGCTACTTTTCAACAGCATGTTATTAACATCATTTAAGATTTCCTCCACAGTCATTGGTGCGAGCCTTCTTTCTTACTGGACACACGGATGAGGAGACAGACTGCATTGTTCGACTCAAGCCCAGCTGGATCCAATGGCTCTGCAGCAGCTCCACACAGTGCAGTCAGTCACACAGGTGGCAGGGAAATTACAGCGTACACATACTCCTAGTTTGGATGTCTTCCACTTCTGGGAGCCAATAAAGACTGCACAGCCCGCTGCCAACGACTGCTAAAGCTATACTTGGATGTAGAAGCTCAGGCCGTGCCAAGGTATTGCTCATGAACTGAAGAACATATTTTAATGATCGTATTCAATAAAAACGATGATTGGTTCTATTAGATCCTTACAGAATATCTCTTAAAGCAGTGACATAACTTATTTCAGACCTAACAAAAGCTCTTTTGTCTGCTGCACATGTGTGCACCACATATGTGTGCATGCTTGCATGTGAACTTCATCAACCTAAATACCACAGCTCGTGTGCATGCATTCTGTACAGTGAATCACAATCATGAAAAAGCACAGTGTAAGAAAGGAAAGAGCACACCGAGAAATGCAAAAGAAATATGTAGCTGTCACATCCATTTCATTTGTTGGGCTTTTAAAGGACTTGTGTTGTCTTTGTGTTGCCATGCCTCTGAGCAGTCACCGGTGTCTTTATTTCCTCCTCTCTTCTCATGTTTTACACACAGTGTGCAGCCGAACCACAAACCTCCTGTCTGGTGCCACCGTGGAGCTCCAGGACGGTTGCTTGCATAAAATGGATATAAAAAGCCAAGAGCATGTGATCAGAAAATAAACGTAAAGTCGACTGTATGACTGTGAGTATACATTCAATATGCATGTTTGTTAAAGACAGGTCATTATAGCTATGTCATTTTAGCCAAGACTGCCCACAGAATTGACTGGGCCCCTGAGAAACCCAAAGAATGGGCCCTCCCCAGTTGTAATTTATTGATGATGTCAATGCATGTGTGCTGGATCAGTAGAACTGGTGCTCGTTCATCCTGACCAACAGTTGCTTCATTTTGGAGCTGAAAATTGTGTCAAACCATTATTGGGTTCTGATGTTCAAATGATGTATCCATGCCACTTTTCATTACTGTTTCCACTCATTTTTTGCCACATTTGTCTCCCCACTAGACCCACTTTTGCCTCTGTTATCCAATCATTGCTACTTTTTAACCCCTTTTCACTACTTCAGCCAACCATTGTACCCCTTTAAACCCATTTTTCGCCACTTATGACCCATTTATGCCACTTTTTAACCACTTTTTCCGCCCATTTTGTGCATTACTTAAACCATATTTACTGTATTTACCCCATTTTTCCTCTTTTAACCTATTTTTTCTACTTGAACCTTTTTTTTGTCACTCTTTAATCACTTTTCACCATTTTTTGAGTTTTATATTTGGCCTTTATTTGATGGGACAGTGGATAGAGTCGGAAACAAGGAAGAGAGCGGGGGGAGACATGCAGGAAATAGTGCCACGGGCCGGATTCGAACCCGGGTCGCCTGCGTACATGGCGCGTGCCTTAACCACTCGACTACTGGCGCGCCTCCATGAAAATATTCTGACACACTAAGAGTAGCTTACATAGCTCCTTTGGCTGCATAAGCTACGGAGATAACGGAGCTACTTAGCTACAGTAGCTATAGAGCAAACATAGGCAAGCTAAGCTACATGAGCTATGTATCTACGTAATCTGTATAGCTACGTTAGATTTAGCTTTTAAAGCTCACATTGCTGAAGCTCACTTAGCTACAGCTAATGGAACTATGTAGTTTATGTTGCTAAGTAGCTAAGATAACTACAGCTAAGCTCACCAAGGTTATTATAGTTAACTAAAACTATGTAACTAAAACTAAAATTGAAAATCATTTTAGTTGAATGAAACTAAATAAAAACTAAGCTTTGCAAAAAAAAAAAAAAAACAACTAAAAACTAACTAAAACTGTATTGTGCGCTTACAAAACTAACTAAAATAAAATAAAAATGGGGACAAAATATCCTTAGTTTTAGTCTTTGACACAACTATACTGAGTGACACCTACACACAAGTCTAAGGGGTGTGAAATTGCCTAAATTTATTGGTGAAGACTTCACAGAGTGGTAGTTTAATGTCCGGAGTTGTATTCAAATATTGTCTTTAAATAAATAAATAATAAGTGAAGAGTTGTCTGTTTTAATATGTTTTTAAAAACGTATCATGTTCACTCAGCCCTGACATGTACCCAAAACACTAAAACTAAGACTAAAACTGATAAAAAACTAAACTAAAACAAAGCATTTTTGCAAAATAAAAACCAAACTAACAAACCAGTAGTGAAAAGTAATTGAAACTAAAATGAAACCAAACACAGAAAGTGAAAACAAAATAAAAATAAAAACTAATGAAAAATACAGAATTATTACAACCTTGAAGCTCACAAACTAGCTATGTAAGCTACGTAGGTATGTAAGCTACGTAGGTACGTTATCTACAATGCTTCATTAGCTTTAGCTACATTTGCTAAAGCTCGTGTTTCTTAAGCTAACTTAGCTTTGATATGCAGTAATGTTAATTACCCAGCTAGCATAGTGATGTTATCTTTAGTTAAAGCTAATAAAGCTAAAGCTATGATTCTGCATGTAACTGCCTCTGAAATGGATCTATACTAAAATGAATCCCAGGTGAGACCTCTGACCTTTTCTCTATTTTATGAAATATTTCTTAGTCTGTAATGTTTGCGGTCTGTTTATTTTATGAATGTAACTGCCAGACTTTGTTTACAATTTTTTTTTAAAAATGGCACTACCTTTCTAAGATATACAGTGTCTAAGATGAATGGTCTATGAGAGTGTCAGAAATGAGCAATCTGCAGTCACTCCCCTTTTTTAATTGGACTCTTTTTATGTACCTCTGACAATGCAAAAAGCCATTAAGGTTTAGGATTTTTAACGACACCTGCAGTGGCTGATTGGATTTTAAGAGTGATTGATGCCTGTCAATGCACTGTTTATATTTTAAACAGTGTTATGAATTCAAGTGTCTGTATTCAACAGTAGCATTCATTTCCAGATTATGCTTATTCATATGAAACATCTGATTGTCTTAATAAATTGCCCCTTTTGCATCTACAGGTGGCATATGGCTTACTCAGTGGATAACTTTACCTGTGGTGCATCAAAAACAACAATCCATCAGAAAAGTAAGCAAAGGAATCCCAGCAGTGAACACTGTACAATAAACAACATCAAAACACATTGAAACACACCTAAACATTCAGCCCAAGGGCATGATGGGAAAACTCTGTCTACATGTCCCCAGATTTGAAATGCCCATGGGCCGAGCTTAGATCAGTTGACTCTCAACAGAGTTGGATGGATCAACACTGTCAATAAATCCAACACTGAAGACTTTTTACCATAGAACTGAGTTAAAATGACACTTTTGGAGTTAAATCAACTTAACACTGAGATATCAACACTCCAGTTTTTACCATGAAGATGGATGAGTAGTAATACAGTGTGTCCCAATGAAGAAATGAGCAGTTTAGATCAGAACTATTTTTTGAACCAGGTTGTAAACATAATCATTTCTGCTGTGAAAAAAAGGCATTTACCATTATTGTAAACATGACTTTTGGGGCTCAAGCGGGCTCTTGAGGAACTGCAGGTTTTTCCTTTTCCACATTGGATTCATTTTTTACCACTGAAGGTTGCTGCTTGGTTAAGTCGTTTCTATCTGCCCAGCCAAGTTCTGGGAACTTCCGATATTGTTGTCTGCAAGACTGAGAGTAACTGGACACCTCAAGGTTTGTAGTTTTTCCAGCAACAAAAGAAATAACCTCTGAAGGTAAAATGGTCACTAATGTCTAACTCTACAGTATGCACTGACATGCATATGTATACAAATATACACGTACACACACTGTGAGATGATGGATGTACAGAGGAGGAGTGGTCAGACGGCTGCAGGGCCTCATGGGAGCCGACCTGCAGCAGGAGGCCACCCAATCACATCAGCATCCTGCGGTGACTGTTTGCAGTCCTGCAGATAAACTGTGAATAAAACCATGACATTAGAATCAGCAGACACCATTTTATGGCTGCTAATCATAAAGATTTTTAGACATGCTATTTAAATCACTCAGAAATCCAGCTGAGTATCGGATCAAAGTATGATTGATGACGTATTAACGGCAGCCATGAATACATTATGGATAAATCACCAGGGCAAAACTAAGTTTCTCTTGATTTATCTGATTGTGCTTTACATTTCTGCTGTGATTAATGGACTCACAAACTGTAGTCACAAACAGCTAATGAAATTAGAATTTAAGATTTGGTTTCATTTGAATAACCAGGCACTGGTGCAAATAGCAAATCGATTCCTGTGCTTATAGTAAAATGCATTTAATCAGACCTGTTTCCCATTATACAACATTATACGAAGTCCATCAATACATCGACTAAACATTCACACACGTCTGCTGTGGAATAATCCCGCTGTTTTGTGTCATAGCATTGTTTTTTTTATCAGCCATTAAAGAATGGTAGAATGATATCAACAGACAGAACTGTCTGAATATCAACATTAGTCACAAGGTGGAGACCAGACACCTATCTGTGAGGATTAGTCACCATGTGGAGGCTGAATGAGGGTTTACTGTTGCACCTTTTTATTTCTGCATCGTTGTATCAGACACTATCACATGTCAGAGGAAGCTTTGAGCCACCAAAACAATCCAGGAAGCTGTCAGATTCAGCTCAGTAAAGCCGCCTGAGAAACAAATCCCCCGCTGTGAATGACTGCCGGGACGGGATTATCAAGGCCACGTCAAAGGCTGACGAGCAGAAGAAATTACTCACATGGTGTACAAATACATAACGCCTGTGAATAACTGACAGAGTCCTGTTAGCTCAGGTGTACTGATGCTGCAGCCTCATGGATGTGTGTTTTAAGTGTAGCTCACAAGCAAATAAAGTCAACCATGCCATTAAATGAATGAAAAATGATTTCCATATCAGTCTTTTTTGGATTGTTTCTTAATTACAGGGAACAAAACAGGAATCAGCTCAGTAAATGCCAGATTTCAGGGGTCCTAGTGTGAAATATGAAATATTTTGACAATTTCAAGCTAAAAAAAAAAAAAACAAGTTTCAGCAGAATCAGCAGTCTTATTCTTCCAGTAAATGCCCTCGAATGGGACTGTGTCCTGGTTAAAAAACATCCAATGAATTTTTTTCTTATAAATGAATGAATAAAGTAAGTAATCTATTGATTGTGATGGAATGAGTTGGGTTAACTTAAAAACCAGATCAGCTATTTCAGCTCTTTTTTTCTGAGTTGACTGAACACGTTTAGTTTAAAGATAACAGTACTCCACCATTCTAAGCATTTGTTGTCATTGTTTTAAAACTATTTGACAATCATCCCTCTACAGAGTTTTCCCAGATGCCTTTGGGCTTTGGACACTTTTGCACCATGACCGAAGTTACTGACTCAGTTAGAGAAGTCCTGCTTGTACATATTTAAGATTTTTTTTCCATTGTACTAGAATTTTTGACAGTCATCAATTAATCTGCAGGGTTTTCCCAAAACGCCTTCAGGCTTTAGACATTCTTGCACCAATTTGGGGAACAACTTTAATATGCAGTGAGTGGTAAACTGAACATTATGGAAGAGGACTTACTGGTAGAATGTGTACTTTTCACCTGTTGTCACTTGTTGTCCCTTAACTTGACCTACCTTGAGTGGCAGTAGTGCTCAAGATTAAAGTATGAGATAGAAATAAGGGGAAATTGCAGTGGATCAAAACCAGGTAGCTTTATGAAAAGTAATTAGACATGTTCTTTTGAACTGGATTTAAACAGAATGTTAAGCATAGGAAAGTTTCCACAGTGCAGTTTATGTATATGACACGTCAGATGGATGTGTTTTACACAGATGGATGTGTTTTACACAGATGGATGTGTTTTACACATCCATCCGGGAAAGCATCTGGGAAATGTTTGAGAAAAGGCAGAGGCTTTGAAAAAAACTCGGAGTGTGATTGGGTGAACGTTCTGTCACATCTCCAATCAGAACAACAAAACACATGACGTAGCTGCTATCGAGCTGTGCGTGCGCAGCTACTGAGTAATTCTTTCTACTGTCTATGGTAATAATGTGAACCATGGTGACTATAGACATGTAAGTACTCAACTTTTGTTGTTTTTGAAAAGAAAACAACTCACTGCTGTTCTTTGTTCTTCTTTTAATGAAGAAATAACGTCAAGATCTGATAACACTGGCACTTTAGCAGCATCCACACTAATCTCTTCCTCCATAACTGCACCAGCTCTTGCTGCTGCTTATTTACATCACGACTCTGCTGCGCCTGAAAGTACTGCCCCTTGTCGCTGATTGGTCCTGTCACTTTCTAACTGGGCCCAAACGGTTCAGATGGGAGCTTTGCAAGATGGATTCGCCAGTGAAAAACAAGGAAATGGGCGTATCCATCTGCTTTGCAAGGTTAGTTTATCTACTTAAAGTCAGGTAAACCTAACAAAAATGTACTCAAAAGATCTATTTCCACTACTTACAAATGTTGACGTAATCAATTTAAACAAAATTTTAAGCAGTTTCAACTTGTTCAGTTTTACAGTGTGGAAACTATTACTGAGTATTTTGCCTTGGCTCAGAAGTTTCTTTGTTATTTGGGCAGAAATCCTTAAAGGTGAAACTAATGAAATTAAGAAATTAAAACAAGTATGATAGTGATCATAATGCTGGATGTTGCTCATTTCTCTGTAAACATTAAACATTGGGTCACAAGATTGGAATTCAGTCTGTATTTACATGTAACAACCACAAACTTCCAATAAATCAATATAAATTTAGAATAAATAAGCAGATAGGTAAATAAATACACTGGGGCAGAGGAGAAGTACATATTTCCTATATGTAGGATAATATCCGATTTCTATAAAGGAAAGCTGTATTATTTAACTTAAAAGGTTTAACCTCCTGATTCCCTGCATGTATATAGAGACAATACATTTTTGCTTTCATACAACACTGTAATAAGTTCTGCTATAGATTTTATTTTTTAATGTTTTTATTTATCTGAAATTTCATTGTGTTTGAATCATTTACTTAAAATACTGCGAGAGTTTCCCATAAAGTTTTCTGGAATGTTCACTGATATTTTCGGAAATGTATCTGGGAAAGTTTTCAAGCATTTTCATGGAAATTCTGTGATATGTATGTGTCTTTTGGGAATTTGGAATTTTTTGGGGGTAACGTTTGGAAATCTTTAGGCATTTTCATGTAAAATTTGGGAAGTTTTAATTCTTGGGAACTTTATTTGAATTTTCTTAGTGGACTTTTCTTTGAAATTATGTATTTTGGGTATTTATCTGTTCATTTTAAGAATTTGAATTAAATCTTGGGAAATATATGTGTATATTTATGGGAATTAGCTTTGAGATTTTAGAAGGGAACCTCATCAGGAATTAGGAATGAAATTTGTGTGATTTTTGAGTGTGATAATTATTTCTGCAAGTCTTTTGTGATGTAAATTTGGCTGTCTATTCAAATACTTAACTTATACTCTATATTATTAAATATATTGCCGAAACTTATCAATGAAGCACAGCCTTGGAGCTAAAGTTTATCGCCTGTCTTTCATTAAATAAGCAGAAACGAAATCGTGATTTTTCCGACTGCTTTAAAGGCAACGTCTGTGATTCTGTGGTCGCGTGCGTTGACTGTGGGCGCATGCAACAGCGCGAAAATCAACGGTAAGCATATAACTTAGAAAACAAGGTGAAAGTTGACTTATTAAACGGCGTTTGTCTTCACTATAGCAGAAATAACGTATATATAATCAAGTTACATTAAAACCAGTTGATTAAAACATTTTTACGCAGAAGTTGGACATTGAAAAAGTAAGGAAAGTTGTAAAAATCGCTCAAATTAGCGTCAATTCACACAGCTAGCCAACTATGTAGCCTCCACAAGTTATTATAATATTATACACGTTAATATGGAGTGTGGAGTTAAGCTAGCTAAGGTCTCAGGTTAGCTGTAAGGCTATTTCAGCGAAGTGGACATTTTTCATTATTTTTATGGTTGTAAATGTCACCTTAAATGTTTACTCTCATTCTTGTATTATCAAACCTTCCTCTACAGAGCATAAATAACCTCTAGACTTGAAAGAGAGATGGCTGCTCAGACCTATATTGCCATCTCAGAGCTGCATCCCAACTTTTCCCATCCGGTGAGTTTGGATGAATGTACTCAAACTGGGAAAATGTCACTATGTTTGATATCGTTTTTCTTTATGATAAGCCTTAGTCAAATTTGGAGTGAAATAAAGCCTAGGAGTTATTCCCTGTAACTGTGGCTGTGCACTGGTTGAAGAGGATGCTGTTCATTCCTGTATATTTGATACTTGTATGCATGCTCACTGTCTTTTCTGTGTACTCCCCCAGAAATTAGCAGGAATAATCATTGGTAAAAGTGACATCAAAAGCTTCCCTGACAGAAAAAGTAAGTATCTTTGACGGTTCATTAACCCAGGATTTTATTGTGAGTATGAACCCTTCAAACAACACTGCACCTCAGTGTCTTGTACACCAGCCTCCTCTACTGGAAGATAGATAAATTACACCTCACTAATGCACCCCGCTTCTCTAATTTTGGTGTGGATTTCAGATATCGGTGAAGACAGATACACATTTAGCTTCACAGTGAGAGACTCACATGACTTCTTCATCAATGTGACCGCCTGGGGACATGATGCATACATCATCGGGCTTGCCAACAGCTTCAGCATCGGAGACTGTGGTGAGGAAGTCACTCTCTGTCTTTTTAACCCCTTATCACTACTTCATTCAGCCATTTTTGCAAAATATTTGCAACTCTTATCCCATTAAGATCATTTTTGCCCCTTTTAAACCACGTTTGCCACTCTTTAACCCCTTTTAGCCACTTTCCTGCCAATTATTGCCCCCTGTATGCCACTTTTCAACCTCTTTTCACTACTTTATCAGGTTATTTGTGCTATATTTTTGCCACTTTTAACTCATTTTTAAACTTTTTGACCCCTTCTGCCTCTCTAGCCCAAATTTTTGCCATTCTGTGCCACTCCATTATTACCACTCCACTATCCCTTTTGCCACTTTTCATCTATTTTGCATTTTTTTAACCTCTTTTCATACTGTTTTTGCACCAGTTTTTCAACTTTAAAACCATTTTGATACTTTTTGCACCCTTTTTCACTTTTACCAATTTTTTCCACATTTTAACCTCTTTTCACAATTTTTTCCTCCCAATTTTTGCCCTTTTGTGCCATTCACCAACCCATTTTGTTACTTATTACCCATTTTTGCCACTCCCTAACCCCTTTTCATCACTTTATCTGGGTATTTTTGCCACATTTCCGCCAGCCTTAACCCATTTTTAAAATATATATCTCAAATATATTCACCAGTACCGGCTGACAAGTGAATTTTTGTAAAAACAAATGTTAAGTCATACTCATACTTTTTCAATATTAATCGTTTTTGGGGTGGGTTTAACAGCTGCAGACATTTGAAGCCTAAAGATACTTATAAAACCACATCTTTTTCTCCTTTTCTGAATTTAATGATCTTCGGGGGCCTGATTTGGCCCTCAGGCAGCAGGTTGATGATCAGTGCTTTAAACGTTTTAAACTGGATTTGTAAGCCCCTGAAATATCTTTGAAAATCTTATTTTACTGGTAGGGGTTCTAAGTTGTTTATGGCACTTGAAGCAGAAAATTTCATACAATGGGAAGACGATAAGGTAAATTTGGCTTCAAGTAGAAAAATTCAGAGAACGGTCAACAGGGGCAAATAGATTATTTTGTGACTTGCAAGACAGGAACATCAAACTTGGGCCAAGGGGAATCAAAACCATTTAGGTCATACATTTTGATTTTAAAAAGTGGATCATGCACAGTTTATTTTCTTTTCGTTTTTCAAGTTGCCATTGAGAATCCTTTGGTTTCCAGCAAAGATTCAGAGAAAGGAGACAGATTCTGTCCTACAACACCAAGGTAATGAGAACTATTTTAAGAGAAAAGTGTTTTAGATCCTGGCAGAAAGGTCTACAAGTCGTAATGCTGTGTAATATACTATATGATGCAACAGTGTGTAATTAATGATATTCTGTTCCTGCTTTCTCAGCCCCTACAGGCTGCTGGTGTCGGAGACTCACTCTCAGGTCCATCTGTGTGCTGACACAGACACCATCGACAGGCTTCTGCCTCTGATCCATCTGCCAGTCAAGGACTCCAGAGATTTTTACTCTCTTGGAGACATTTTGGCCAACGGGCAAAGTCTGGACAGCACAGTGCTGAATATCCTGGCAGCAGTGAAATCGGTAACCTCAAATTTGATTATTTAAATGATATGGCCTTGTAGAAATCTGTTTTCACTTTGACATCAAAGAACCTTTAAGAACCAAATTATATTGACCATGATTGATTTATAAAATAAATAAAATGGTAAAGCATCCAAGGGGGTGAATACTTTTTATAGGCACTGTATAAGCAGTAGCATGCTTTGCAGGTGGAAAACAGGCTTTCAAAGTTTGGCTTATAAACTGGTTTGGATTTTATGGTGTTTATTTTTAAAATGAGCCTTAAACAATATAAACAAGTTCTTGAATCAGTAAATAATCAATACTGATAACTGTGATCTCAGTGTCGATCAAAATAATTGTGAAAATATTTTTGCAAAAATCATGCAGGCCTGGGTTGTTGAACTTTTGTGTGATTTAGCCTTACAAAAGCCATTCAAGAAGAGTGTCACTGAGGCCTGATAAGCACAGAGTAGGTCATTTAACAACAGTGATAAATATTTCTTATGTTTAAACAAGTTTAAAATTAAGTATATCAATTCATATCTTGTGAATTTCCTAACAGCCTACATTGTGCCTGTTTGATTAGTGTGTTTACATGGTGGTGTGCTTCTTTGCCCTGAGCATTCCTACACACCATAGCAGCCATAAAGGCTGAGAGTTCACAAAGAGGCCACTTTATGTTCCTGCATTTCTCAAAGTAAAGCAAGCTATTTTGATTGGAACTTTATATGGTTGCGTTTACATTCGCAGATTGGAGAGCTGAAGGAGTTCACCACTTCAGACGGACGTAGAGGTCAGCGACTGGAAGTGAAGCTCTTCGATGACTCCGTCTCTTCCTTCCCTCTCGTCTGGTGCGTCACACTCGTTACTTATTTGGAAAATGAATAAAGATTTATTGCTGTTGTTGCTTTTGTACCGTGCTCCAGCTCATTTAGCCTTTGGATCACCACTGTACATCTTTAAGTTACCATAAATTTTCTCTGGTGACATGAAGCTTCAAATTAACCTGCTGAACTCCACATGTACTTTATTTTCAATTGCTGACCTCTGTATCCCTCACAGCTGGGACAGAGAAACCATTCAGCTCGTTCAGGCGCTGATACCGAAGGAGACGGGTAGGTTAACAGCTGCGGCTCATTCTCAGCCACAAAATGAATCTTTATTTAACTGTTATTCCAGCCTGTCATGTCGCATTAGAATACTGTACTGAGGAGAAACACGGAGCTGGATATCTGAGATGTAACAGAGTGTTTATGTTTCGGATTACTTTCTGTTGTTTTAACTTTTATTCTTTATTCAAAGTTCTCTTTATAGCCGATGCAAAGATTAGCTTTGACAGCTTCCGAAAAGGCATGACAGCAACTGCTAACTTGAAAACCATTATCACTGTCAATCCTGGTAAGACATCACAGCACCATTCATAAAAACATAAGATATGAAACCAATTTTAACTATGCAAACACAAGGTATCAATGCTATTTTTGGAGAGGTTCACATATAAAACAAGAAGGGAAATATCTTCGTGTTTTACAATTTGAACAGCGTCTGTTTGTTGCTGTCTGTCAATCCTAATCTCTCCTCAGACACTAGAGAGGCCAGCCTGCTGTACAGCTACGCTAAGGAAGTGTCTGAGTCTGGAGCTCTGGATCAAGATGAGAAACCTGAAGATATGCCTGGTAGGTTTCAGGGAGGAATATTCTCTTTCAGATATGTTTGGTTCCTAATTAGATCTTATGATTTTCCAGATTTTGTCTTCCTGTCCACAGATTGCACCAAACAGAACTGCATCATTCCCAAAAAATATCAATCTTAGGTTTTTCACTGATTTGCAGGTTAGGCCCTATCTCATTCCAAACGACTTTGAAGGAGTTTTCAGCATGTTTATAGTCTCTCATTTGGATTATTGTAATTTATTGCACATCAGTATTGATCGGTCTTTCGTCACCCATAGCTGGTCAAGAATGCAGCCGCATGTCTTCTCACAGAGATGAAACAAAACCAGTTTAGTCCACTGGCTTCCTGCCAGCTTCAGCATCTGCTTTAAAGGAGACATATTTTACCCCTTTTTCCTTTTAAGTATGTCATTTTGGGACACCTTTAGAATAGTTACTTATGATGTGCAGCTCAAAAAAACGCCTCACTCTTATTCTGGTGATAGGAAAACCCCTATTTTCAGCAGATCTCACCTGCTGCTGAAAACGCTCCGTTTCAGTCCTGTCTCTTTAAGACTCAGCGATGTCCGTGACCTTACCGTTCTCTGTTTGGCCAGCTTGGTCAAAGCATCCTTGGAGCTGAATAATGGGCCGAACTGTTTTCTTGGCCCACTGATCACCGAGTTTTGCTTAGTTACTCATTGGGCTTTTAATAAGCACAAGTCAAGACTTAGTAATGTAAAGGTACACAACGTTTCATGGCATAGTTTTGGGTAAAAGGGCGGATAGTTATGAAAACAACTGATGAAAAAGTTTAGCACACATTAGCTTCCCATGGCTCGTTTTAAAGTAATGTTATAAAGTGACTTACAGCTTGTGGTTCTAAGTCTCTCTGTGCGATCTTTACAGAGGGAACAGCTCCATGTTTTCGCAGCAGATTAGAAGCAAATCAGCGTCTTACTGTCCTTTATTGACGAAACAATCGTCGGTGAAGTGACGAGCACAGAGAAAAAAAGTTCGCAGGCGGCCGGCTCGATGAGACAAACAATTCCCACTGTTTTCTGCTGCTTTCGTCCTTCTGGAGCGCATACAGAGTAGATTTATCGTCACAACCAAAAAAACACGAATAAGTTTAGAAGACATGTTGACCGGAATAAATCCACATGAGAGCAAGAATCCAAACAACAGCAGCGGTGTATACAGCGATGGGGAGGGGGCGTGGCTGAGAACGAGCTGCAGGGAGGGCAGGTCTGAGAGCCACCTGTTGGAGGAGGGGAGGGGAGTCATCTATGCTCAGAGCCGTCCAATGGGGAAGCCAGAAAACGAGCTGACGTCAGCTCTTATCAAGTCTCGCAACGAGCTGTTTAGGGAGGCCAGTAATCTCGTTTGCAGGGTTTATGGAAAGACGCATGTCTCTTGATAAAATGAAATCGGTATGGTTAGAAAGGATCCTCAACATTGTAGCATTGTATGCAAGTGTTAAAATATGACTTAGTATGTCTACTTTAAGATTCTTTAATTTGTTTTTAAAGCACTGCAAGTTCTGGCACCACTGTCAGCTTTCCTACAGATCCTTGAAACATCTTAAGGACTTTAAAAAGTCTTATTTTTACCAGCGAGAGGTCTTGAATTTTATAAGGCACATTGACTGTGTCTTAAACTCATCTCTGTTTTCCAGCTAACCTTTTATTTTAATCCTTCTTTGTTAAATGTGTGTGTCCACATCACAATTAACAGCTGCGCTGCAATTTGCACAACATATTTCCTGCTTTCGAGTTTCTTTTTTCAAAATTCAACTTTATTCATAAAGCCTGGCGGTTACATTCATGAAATAACCACATTGCAAACATCACAGACTAAGAAAAATTTCATGAATAAACAGGAGAAGGTCAAAGGTCTAATCCAGGATTTAAGTATGCATAGATCAATTTTAGAAAGTAGATAAATAATAGCTTGCTTTAGCTAAAGCTAACATAACTATGCTAGCTATGTAAACCAATGTAGTTAAGTTAGCTTTAGCAAATGTAGCTAAAGTTAAAGTAGCTTCGTAGAAAACATATTTACGTATTTTACAAAGAGATAGACTTTAGCTATGTAGCTCTGTTAGCTACATTATCTATAGCTGTGTTAGCTTTTTCAATGTTAGCTTTAGCGAACGTACCTCAAGCTTACTTAGCTGTGCAGATAACAATACACATTTTACATAGCTGCTTTGTGAGCTTAGCCCATTAGCTACATAGCTCCAACTGTCAAATCCCCAAATCAAGCTAACTTTACTGTGAGCTGTATAAAAGAGATTATGTTCCTTTTTGATTGCTATTCAGTGATTTTGTATTTGTAACTGGGTTTTCTCCACAATTAGTTTCATAAATATTCCCCAAAATTCAAGGAATTCAGTGTTGGATGCTCAGAACTTCCTGGAGGAGTAGGCTACACCCTGTGATTAAATAAACTTTGTACTGTTGTAAAACTCTAGTCAAGTTCCCTAACATCTGAGCTGCCAAGCTGCCTGCTTAAAATTCTTGAAAGTCACCTTTAATATAACAGCTCTTCCATGACAAAAAACGAAAAAATATTCCATTATTAAATACTTAGAATCAGCTCAGCACACATGGGTGTTTATAGCAAAAACGTTCTTTGTCATAAACTATTGGACATTTCATAAATTGTACATAAAGTCAGAAAATTCAGTCCTGGTCCAGCATACCAAGAAATCTCCCATGCTCTGCATTTTCTGACCATTGCATGTGATTTTTAATGTTTTTATTGCTCTTTTTATTCTGTTTATATGAATGTTTTTATCATTTTTAAGCCTGTGCAGCTCGTTGGGCAACTGATGTTTCAGATATGCTTTTTAGATTGACTAGATATAAACTAAATTGTATTCAATTTAGCTTTGAGCTAAGTCTGCTACAGATGCTTCAGATTGCAGTATTTACAGTCATGGACGAAAGTATCGGCACCCCTGGAATTTTTCCAGAAAATACACTATTTCTCCCAGAAATTGTTGCAATTACAAATGTTTTTGGTATACATGTGTTTATTGCCTTTGTGTTCATTGGAACAACACAAAAAATCCAAAGAAAAAAGACAAAATTGACATAATTTTACACAAAACTCAAAAAATGAGCCAGATAAAATTATTTGCACCCTCAATATTTGGTTGCACACCCTTGGAGAAAAATAACTGAAACCAATCACTTCCTATAACCATCAACAAGCTTCTTACACCTCTCAACTGGATTTTTGGACCACTCTTCTTTTGCAAACTGCTCCAGGTCTCTCAGATTTGAAGGGTGCTTCTTGCAACAGCATTTTTAAGATCTCTTCATAGGTGTTCAATGGGATTTAGATCCAGACCCATAGCTGGACACTTCAGAACTCTCCAGTGCTTTGTCTCCAACCATTTCTTGGTGCTTTTTGAGGTATGTTTGGGGTCATTGTCCTGCTGGAACACCCATGACCTCTGACGCAGACCCAGCTTTCTGACAAAAGGCCCTACATTGTGGCCCAAATTTTTTTGATAGTCTTCAGATTTCATGATTCCTTGCACACAGTCAAGGCACCCAGTGCCAGAGGCAGCAAAATAACCCCAAAACATCCTTGAACCTCCACCATGTTTGACTGTAGGTACTGTGTTCTTTTCTTTGTAGGCCTTGTTCTGTTTTCTGTAAACAGTAGAATGACTTTGTTTTCCAAAAAGTTCTACCTTAGTCTCATCTGTCCACAAAATGTTCTCCCAGAAGGATTGAGGCTTACTCAGGTACATTTTTGCAAACTCCAGTCTGGTTTTTTATGTCTCTCTGTCAGCAGTGGGTTTCTCCTCGGTGTTCTGCCATAGCACTTCATCTCATTCAGATGACGATGTATGGTGCGAGCTGACACTTTTGCACCCTGAGTCTGCAGGACAGCCTGAATTTGTGTGGAAGTTGACTGAGGATGTTTATCCACCATTCCAACTATCCTGCGTTGCATTCTTTTGTCAGTTCTTCTCTTCCATCCACATCCAGGGTGATTAGCCCAAGTTCCATGGGTTGTAAACTTCTTGATTATATTACGCACAGTGGAAAAAGGAATGTCAAGATCTCTGGAACTGGTCTTTTGACCTTGAGATTGTTCATATTTTTCCACAATTTTGTTTCTTAAGTCCTCAGACAATTCTGGGCTCTTCTTTCTCTTCTCCATGCTTGGTGTGACACACACAGGCACACAACACAAAGGTTGAGTCAAGTTTTAGACATTCTAACTGGCTTCAGGTGTGATTTTTATATTGCCAGCACCTGTTACTGCCACAGGTGAGTTTAAATGAGCATCACATGCTTGAAATAAAATGATTTACCCACAGTTTTTAAAGGGTGCCAATAATTTTGTCTGGCCCATTTTTTGAGTTTTGTGTAAAGTTATGTCAATTTTGTCTTTTTTCTTCGGCTTTTTGTGTTGTTCCAATGCACATAAAGGCAATAAACACATGAATACCAAAAACATTTGTTATTGCAACAATTTCTGGGAGAAATGGTGTATTTTCTGGAAAAATTCCAGGGGTGCTAATACTTTCGTCCATGGCTGTATGTTTGATATTGGACATGGTCACCTTACAGATCAAATTGAATAATGGTTTATAGTTAAGATGATATATTTATTTTGTAATGACCCTGCCAGTATCATTGGCTGTTTTTCAAAGAATTAATAAATCTTTGGTTCTGCTTTGTGTCTCTTCAGTGGAGTCCATCACTGACGTGTACACAGTGAGCCAGCTGAAGCAAAAAGCCCAGGAGACTCCTGAAGCTTTCTTTGGCATCACGTACAGCTTTATCTCCAAGCTTGATCTGGACTCCTCTGTTTCTAAAGTCATCAGGACACGCTGGTAAGTTTTAAAACTCATGTAGAGTGAGTAATTTATTATATAGATGCCGTTAACTCTTCAAATCTGATGTTGCACCTCCCTTTTCTGACAGTTATGAGGTTGTCTCTGTCATCTCAGCTCCAGGTGCAAGTTTCAGGTGACAGAAGATGCGGAGAGCTGCAGCAACCAGCTGTGTCCAGGGAGGGATCAGATCTTTTCAGCCTCCATAGGATTCGATCTGTTTGTGGACTTCACAGACCACACTGGCACCCTGCACGCCTGCACCCTTAGAAGCCCTGTTGCTGAGAAAGTACTTGGCTGCTCGGTCAGTTATACCTCACAGAAAGATTTAAACCTACTGCAGATTTTGCATAACTCCTGCTCCAGCTCATGTTTAACTAGACTAACAGCCCTCCCATGTCATCTGCTGAAGACAGAGGAGTTTACCAGCTTGACTGATGACGGGCGGACTGCAATGAAATGGAAATTTCTCTTGGAGAGATGCAAAATTCATATCAAGGTATGGTAGCTTTTTGATTGTTTGATATGCACTTCAGGCATAAAAGCACATGGTTTAAATGCATTATTATATATGCTTTAGATCTTCCCTTCCTCTCGAATGAAGTCTGGGATGAGGGGGGTGGTCCTGGCCTGTGCACTGGCTGACCCAGGAGAGGTGAAACAGCACATGTCTGCTCTGCTGCAGCTGCTGTGACTTCAAAACACACAGTGACTGAGCAGGTGGCTGTTTAACCTGCTGTGGAGCACTGTTCTGAAGAGATTGTTATATTGTTCACTTGTATCTGTGAGTTTTGTGTTCCCTCTAGAGTGTTTATTTATCCATGTATTTATTTATTTATTTAAATCAGCTATAAACATGCATAGAAAACTGTACTGAGCTTCACTGTCTGATTAAAATAAAGAAACTTCTGAGCTAAAAACTAGTTTTATGCCCCTTTTTATGTCTAGTAAATCTGTCTTAGTGTTATAAAATGGATATCTGATGTCAGCAGCCAGGCTGTGAAACACCTGCTCAAAAAAATCCCCAATCATTTGTAAAGTTACAGTGGATAAACTTACTTTAGACTTACATTTTGTCAAAACTTAGATTTTTTTAGCAAAGGGTCAGGCTCTGAAGCTTGTTTTGTTTGCTGATGGCACTGATATTTTTTGCTCTGGAAATAATTTAGAGTTTTGGGTGGAGGACATCCTCTAAGAAATGAGGAAATTAAAAATGTGGTATGATAGAAATAAATTATTATTAATAAATGAATCAAAAATAATGATGCTATTTGAGAACTTTAAAATAAAAATAAATTTAAACAATCAAATAGAAGATGTTTATTTTGAAAGAGCTGTTGAAAAATAAATTCCTTGGGACAGCAGATGAAAACTGGCAATCTCACACTACACATTTACAATCCAAGGAAGCATTGCAGGTTTTAAAACAAAAAAACTGGTTCTAGATTGAAAAACACTACCCATTCTTTGGTGTTCACAGGTTTCATCCCATATAAGCTACTGTCAAGACATCTGGGGAAATAACTATGAAATTACAATACATCCACCAATTGTCAAAATGATCAAACAAGAGCAATACAGATCATTCACAATGCTGATGATCATGATCACACTAAGTCATTCCTACAGTCGAAAATGTTAAAACCTCCAGATCTAGTTGAATGTCAAACAGCACAAATTATATTTAAGGCTAAAAATAAGCAACAGCCTAAAACTATACTAAATATGTTATCAGAAAGAGAATGTAACTATACCCTAAGGGGGCCTTGTACATTTAAAACTGTTTGCTTTTGCGCAGTTAAGAAAAATTTTTGTGTTTCTGATCTCAATGTCCAAACATGATCCGTTTAAAATGGAGGTACAAAGCTATAAATTTTACAAGGTACAGGGATGGAGTGGGTGTTCAACTATCACTGGATCTTTAATTTTTACTTCCTGTCTCATTATTCTTTTACTATCCACGATATTTTCAACCATTTCTTTTAAGGGGTATGGTGTTGCCGAAAAAAATTATTCTAAAAAACTGGAAGACACCAACTTGACTGTGCTTCAGAAACTCATTGCATGAGCTGGTTTCAGTTATTCACAAAAAAAAATGGCACACTGGTAATTTGAAGTGCCAGCTCCAATGGAAGGAAATGTGGGTTCCTTTTGCAACATTTGGAATCATTTTAAAAGCATTTACGTTGATTGCATTCTGTACTTGCCTTCTAGTGATTGCTTATGTACAATTCCATTATGTAAAGTGTGCGTTTATTATCAGGATCAGCCTTGATGATATGTTTGTGCTTCCTTGACCAGGGCGTCTTGATTGAATTTTATTTTTAGATCTGTATGCCTCCTCATCATTTGATAGTGTACAAGACTGTATGTGTGACTTTTGCGTTTTTTGGATGGGGTGCGGTAATGATGATTAATGTTTTTTATCATAAATATGTTTATATTATTTTTTTAATGAACAATTTCTGACCACAAAGTATTGTTAAAGATTTGTTCTTTAAAAACTGCACTTAATATAATCATACATTCATATCTAAATATATATTTGATAAATGTGCAATAATCAGTAATGAACTTTTATTTTGATAAAAGAATTTGTCTATCATTGGTTATATTTTAGTAAAGGTACTTGAATACATAATGTAATAGTACAAAATGATATATTTGACTGAATAAGATATGTTGCTATATATTTAGATCATATTAAAATTATAATAATTATAATAAAATATTATGTAGTTTTAGATTTATGGAAGGAAGGTGAATAATTAATGATCAATGAATTATGGAGAAGGGGTTTGGATTACATAAGGGTGCTTTTCTCCCACTTATTTTTGGATATGCAAACCAAATTGTTGCATGTGAATCTGTTGTGTTGCACTTTATTTTCTATTTTGTGTAAGATTGTTGTTCTTGTATTACCATTCTGCACTGTGTAAAGATATTTGAAATAAATTTCTGTCTATTTAAAAATGCATATGAGTTTGCACGGTATGGTAAAAAAAAAAATTGTAATAGTCTTAATAAGGATTTTTTAAAAAGCTTTCTCGAAAAGCAGAAATCATCTTACCCCACTGCTGCAGTTCTCCCAGATAACTGTAAACATAGCCTGAATAAACGTTTATTCTGTGAACCACAGGATGGCGGTATCGCGCCAATGATCAAAGCGGAACGTTGAATCATTGTCTTATGTTTCTATGGGACATTTTACGGAGACGTACTGTTTTGCCGTAAACACCAGCCAGTAGAGGTAATAAAAACTTGTTATATTTGATGTGTTTAATCACTATACTGTTAGAAACAATAACTTGCGTTGAGACATCGAAACAAACACGATGTATTCGATTTAATTGGAAAACAATATCTAACGGTTTTTAACCGTCTAGCCTTTACAGAAGTCTGTGCTCCTGTGCTAACGTTAGCCAGTACGTTTTAAGTTAGAGCTGTTGTTTCTGCTGTTCTGTGGTAAATATGATTATTTTTGCTGTTTAAAGCGATGGATACGTTGCAGTTAGTTTACACCTGTAGCTGACTGTCTTATATTTTCCTCAGACTTCATACCTGAACAGTTGTTGTGACAGCTAGCAGCAGTGAAGCATGAATGTGAACCAGGGGACGGTGGGCAGCGACCCAGTCATTCTGGCCACGGCTGGATACGACCACACGGTCCGCTTCTGGCAGGCCCACAGTGGGATCTGCACCAGGACGGTCCAGCACCAGGACTCTGTATCCTCCCTCTGACTATGAACGTATTGAATGTGATCTGCGATGTTAAGATGATTTAAGAAGTCCCTGAAGCACTGATACAGATAAAGTACCTTGCATAAGTATTTACCCCTCTAAAGTGACCCATGTCCTTATGTTACTACTGTGTATCGATCCAAGGTGAGAAAGGTGCTCAACTTTTGTGCTCAAGTAAATGTACAGCAACTTTGGTGAACATTTATTGAAGTGATATTAGTTGAAGAGATTTTCAGCAGACATTTTTATATTTACTGATACCAGCAACTGCCTTTCTAAGTTAATATTTGCCTATACAGATATCATACCAATAATACCATGCATCCCTAGTAGCTAACCAAAGAATATGTACATTTCACTCTTAGCTTGTTAAACCTTAAATGTGAAAAGTCCAAGGGGAGGAACACTTGTACTCCATGGCACTGTGTTTGCTAGTTTGGACCAGTAATTTAAGATTTTGTGAGAGAACTTTAACTGCAACACGAGCAACAAACAACGTTATTCTTTTATGGTACTATTCTTACAAATGGAACAAAATAGAAACCGTTTTTGTTTTGCATTCTGCATATAAAGAATGAAAATTTGTCTTTAAGAAAGTACATGCATTCTGTGTTCTGTCTTTTGTGCAGTAATAGAATAACACTGCAGATACAAAAGCTTCACTTTCTTAATGTCTGCTACCAGCAAGTAAACTCTCTTGAGGTCACCCCTGACAGGAGCATGATTGCAGCTGCAGGTTGGCCAAGAATGTTTAACTACTCCTTTTTTGATTCTTATGTTAAAGCCATCATCCTCTATTTGATATTAATTTACACTCTGCATGTTAGGCTATCAGCACATCCGCATGTATGACCTAAACTCAAACAACCCTAACCCTGTGATCAACTACGATGGAGTCAGCAAAAACATCACGTCTGTGGGCTTCCATGAAGATGGTCGCTGGATGTACACGGGAGGAGAAGACTGCATGGCTCGTATATGGGACCTCAGGTATCACAGAGGAGTCTCACAGTACTGAACAAATTCACTGTTTAATCAAGAAAACTTACATTGCTGCTACTCTTTACAGGTCAAGAAACCTGCAGTGTCAGAGGATATTTCAAGTCAATGCTCCAATCAACTGTGTGTGCCTGCATCCCAACCAGGTGAGACATTACATTGACACAAAGGCATAATTTGCCTGTAGAGCTATAGTTGAAATCTCTCTGCTTTGAAATTTAGATTATAGTGAGTTTTTTTTTCCTTCCAGGCTGAGCTTATAGTTGGAGACCAGAGTGGTGTTATTCATATCTGGGATCTGAAGACCGATCATAATGAACAGCTGATTCCTGAGCCAGAAGTTTCAGTCAACTCCGTTCACATTGACCCAGATGCCAGTTACATGGCAGCAGTCAACAGCTCGGTCAGTATCCAGATAGTCTGAAAACAAGGCACTCTCTTGAGACTTTTTAAAATGTATCTATCCTTTGTAAAATGATTGAAAAGCCTCTTATTCCTTTTTTTTCCCTCCTTAACAGGGAAATTGTTATGTGTGGAACCTTGCTGGAGGCATTGGAGACGAGGTGACTCAGCTTATCCCTAAGACCAAAATCCCCGCACACAAACGCTACTCTCTGCGCTGCAAATTTAGCCCTGATTCCACGTGAGTGCACTTTTTGTCTTCAAGATCAAAATCTTAGATGCTTTCAGTCTCTCAAATAAAAAGTTATATTAAAGATAAAATAACATCTGGAGTAGTTAGTTTTACTCTATACTTAAAAGAAATGCTGTTCTGTGGAGTAATGTTGGGTTATCAGTTTTAAATATTGGTTTTAGGTCTCATGACCTTCTTATTATTGGTCAGTCTCTGGTTGAGAATCAAGGCTCTACGCTTTTCTAGTGGCACAGATGAAATGCGCACTATTCTTCTAGCTTACCATGAAATCCAAAGGCAGAGTACAATGTAGATTCTGCTATACTTGGAATTTGCACTTATCAACATCAAACAGGTCAAAGTCCAGTGTGCAAACTCTCCAATTCAGGTCAGATGGAGGTGTATGCATGCAAGAGTAAGATCTTTAACTCTATCATCTTGGTATCTTAATCTGACTTTGATTCGATTCAGTTTTATGGAACAGGAGTCTCTTGTACTCCAGCCCCTCCACAGGCAGGGGGTCAGTACCATAATAAAATTAATAGACATTAAAAAGATGATTCAATAGATTTCTTATCAAAGAAGAAACTTGTGCAGCTTAATAACATGCATCTTACTAAATTGCAAAAAGTCGTTTGTTTGTTTCAGTTTCTTCTTTTGTTTTCCTTTGTTAAGGACTCCACTACATCATCTTTTTATATCTCAGTACAGTTGTTGTCATACTAATGTGTTTAAGAGTCGAGTTTTTGTCACGCTAACACAATCCACTCTCTCTTCATGCCAGAAACGTACTGACGCATTTTTTGTCATCATCTCCAGTCTACTGGCCACCTGCTCTGCAGACCAGACCTGTAAGATCTGGAGGACATCCAACTTCTCTCTGATGACAGAGCTGAGCATCAAGAGCAACAATCCAGGAGAGACGTCCAGAGGCTGGATGTGGGACTGTGCTTTCTCTGGAGACTCTCAATATATTGTCACTGGTCAGTGCCTAAGCCTAAAAATATATTTCACAACAATACAGTTAATATACTTATATTAATACACTGTTATAATAAAAGAGCTTTAGAAATAAACACAAGGAGTGTGCACCAAAAAAACATACACAGTGCATTAGCAAAAGTAAAAACTAAAACAAAAAAAACCCTAAGAGTTATTACCATAATACTCAAGAAAAGCTTCATTAAATTGTTGTAATTCATTTATGAATCAAATCTATGAGTATTGTGGGAGTTTATTGTGCATACTGCACAGTTAAGTAAAGATGTCTGTTGTTTTTCATCTGTAAAGATGATACCTAGATACTACTGTTTTTAAGCAAAGAACCTTTTAAAGAGAATTAGGTAAAAGTATGAAAACTTCAGTGACATTAACACTCTTCTTCTGACTACTTCTTCCATCCGTCAGCCTCTTCAGACAACCTGGCTCGTCTGTGGTGTGTGGAGACCGGAGAGATCAAGAGAGAATACAGCGGCCACCAGAAGGCCGTGGTTTGTTTGGCCTTTAATGACAGTGTGCTGGGCTGAAGAGGAAGAAACAGGAGATTACAGCCTGTGCAGAGGTAAACAAGGACACAAAAGAAAGAGACTCTTTCAAAGAAATGCCTCAGCTCTTTGAGATCAGGTCTGATTTATCTGCCAAGAAATGACCATCTTGTGAAAGAGGATGCTCTTCATTGCTAAATGCTTGTAAGTATTCAGAATATAGATTTATAAAATGTACACCCAAGCTCAATGGCCAATAACAACAGTCAACTTCCAGTGTGACGAGACAGATGGGAAAAATTCTCTCAGTGTTGTAAAAAGTCTGGTAAAAGTTCGAAATATCAGAACCCTTCCACTGAGTTTTGCTCTGTACAAAGCAGATGACTGATTTCAACCTTTTGTTTTATAGTGCACATTATTTATTGCATCAAAAAGGACCAGCAACTTGTTGTATTCTACTGGATTTATATCTGTTGTAATCATCTTCAACCCTGGGTCTTGCTCCAAAAAAGAGTAGCTAATGTTGAAGAGGAACCCTTGTTTGATTCAATAAATCAGAATATTCAAAGTTGTAAATTGTGCTCCTCTTACTAATCGTACTTATATCAGAGAAGGTGGCATATATAGAGTGATCCTGTAGTAAAGACTTCTAAGTTCTTTCTTTTCTCAGTCTAGAAAGGCATAATCCGCCAATAATGGATGGAAATATACACATCAGTCTTTTATTGTACAGCTCAAAACACTCTTGTAGCAAAAGGAACAGTTACACATAATTGCACTGCAGCAGTGGGTTACAGGAAACACAAAAAAGGGCATCTTTCTTCTGTAATCTCTGGAGCGTGCCACCAGAGAGGGTATTACACATGAAGGGGCTGACAACGAGGCTCCGCCGATAACAGTGACAGCCTGTCTCCATCTCTTCTCTCTCGGAAGGAGGGAAAATGAACTGGGAGGCTTGGCTGCTTCACTGGTTTACTGGCGGCTGTATGGCACAAAGGAAACAGTCAAAGCTGCTTTTTGTTCTGTTTTTTTTTTTTTTTCTTGGAGAGGGAGCTAAAAAGACAACTTTGTTTCCCTGATCTTTTGCCGGGAGGAGAGGGAGGTGAATAACAGTCAGTCACTCTGGTAGGTAGTAGAAGCACACAGACACGCAGATGTTGCTGGGGAAGCAGATGTCGATGCAGAAGTAGACCAGCCTCTGTTTACCCGGACCTGAAAACAACACAGAGGCAAGAAGTAGTATAAAGTTCTGAACAGACACAGATTTAGAGGAAACAATACTCAAAATTTAGACAGAATTTAGGACCTAAAAGCATACTGAATATAATCTGGAGTCAGTGGTGCATGAATAAGTGGGTATACTTTTAATTCAACCCCCGAATTTGACCAAAGTATAACTGTACTGTGTCATTGACATAAATTACAATCTTTAGTTTACCTAAATGTGGGTCTTTAGTATTTGCACATTGTCACTTAAATAGAGAAAGTAAGGCCTAACCCTAACCCAGTGAGAACTTAACAGCCAAAGAAGAGCAGATTTACCATCACCACTTCCCTACATGTTGATGCATTTTGAGTGAACTACTCCGTATTCCTTAGCAGTGTTGAGGATTGATGTGTTAGCAATACACTTGTACTCAGATTACTTTTTTGTTGACTCTGTCATCCAAGGAGAGGGGATTTAGAAGACTTTAAAAATAAGTGGGTGTACTTTGTTTGTCCTGCACTACACCGCTGCCTGGTGATAATTAAATGGCGAATGGCTTGTTTAGTGCTTTTCTAGCTATTTGACTACTCAAAGCGCTTTTACACCAACCCATTTGCACTACATTCATACAGTGATAGCAGAGTTTGCTGTGGAGAATTGGCCATCAGTAATAACTAATCCCATTCATACTCATCTATACCCATTTGAACGCCACTAATGAAAAAATTAAGTGTCTTGCCTAAGAACACATAGACATGTAACTGCAGGAGCTGGGGATCAAACCCACAGTTTTTTGATTGCAGGACAGCCGGCTCTACCTACTGAGCCACAGTCACCTCAATGAGTTGTACATCTGTGAGGAGAGATTTTTGTACCTTTTCTCAAGCCTGCATCCGTTTCATTAATGGAAATGGTTTTGAAAAGTCAAACATTCGTCTCATATTTTAGCCTGACCTATTTGTGACTGAATGGCTAATCTTGCTATTCTACTTTTTTATTTTGCACAGCTGTCAATGAGGACCAAGGTTGCCTATAAGGGGGGGATAAAGGGGAGAGCTTTCTAGGGCCCTGCCAAACTGGGGGGCCCATGGATGTCAGCAAATTCGTGGTTCATTGTAAAGTCAAGTTGTGATAACCATATTATATTTTTATTTTTTACCTTAACAATACCCACTTTTATACAAACATTTATTTATTTATTTATGCTGTAGTGCATTGCCTTCTTCAAAATGTGAACACTTTTCTTATAACAGAATAAAAATTGGCTAAAAATAGTTTAAAGTGGGCAAAAACAGGTAGAAACTGGTGAAATGGGTTTGGAGTGGCAAAAATGGGCAAAAAGGTGGTAAAATAGGTTAAAAAAGTGGGTCAAAAGAGGCATAAGAATAGGCATAGTGGCAGAAACTGGTTTGAAGTGACAAAAGCATGCAGAAAAAGTGGTAAATGAGGGGTTGAAAGTTGCAAAAATGGGCATAAAAAGCAGCGAAAGGGGATTAATAGTGGCAAAAAGCAGACAGGGAAGGATGAAAGGAGTCACAAGTGACAAAAATATCTTTAAAGTGATAAAATGAGAAGAGAGGGTGTTGAATTTGGATTAAAATGTGGACTGGATTGAAATGGGAGAAAAATAAAGTATAGCCATACGCTACACTGAGACAATATTTTGACTCTGAACTGTCTGTTGTGATAGAGTTAGGTAAAGGACATCAGGATATAAAAATGAATGTGTGATAAATGTGATGAATGTGTTTAGTGTTGTGTAGAGTGACTAATTCCAAACAAATAATAAAAGGCTTTTACTGTTAAACTGGCAGTAACTAATCTAGGGGTAGATGTTGGCTTGAGTTTTATGTGGCTGGATCAAAAAGGTGTGAAAGTTTAGCTTTAATACTTAGGCGTCCATCCCACAAGTAAAAAGTCCCTTTGCTTGTTTATATAAAAAAAACATTTTCCTAACTTTAACTAGAAGTTCAGATATCTGCATTGTGTGAAATGCTAATGTCCATGGCATGATTATGATAATGCAATCAGCTGTGCAGCCCTAGTTACACTGCTTAATTACTCTGATTCTCTCTCTACTGAATTTCTATGAATTAAAATCTCATCAAGTGCTACTTTTTTACTGTTGAAATACAAACAAATTAGCCATTTGTTGTGTGGGTGATAAATCAGAATTTTCAAAAAATCATTTCAGTTAAGTAGGAAATACATTAACAAGCAAGTTTCAAAACACAAATGGGAAGAATTACCACTTTTTGTCTTGACATAATCATTAATCAACCGACCAGAATCTTACAGAGATGATTTGAACAAAAACAGTAAATTACATAACTTTTAAGCTATTGTGAGTTACAGCCTGACAGGTTGAGGCTTAAAGTAAGGATTTTAAGGCTTTTATAATTACTTAATGTGGCCTTTAATCAGACTATTTGTGTTTGGCTGATAGCTGTGTGCTAAAGTGGCATTACAGAATATGTGACAGTATTTGCCCCCTTCCTAATTTATTTTTCTTTCCATATTTGTGACACTAAAATGTTTCAGCTCATCAAACAAATTTTAATATTAGACAAGGAAAACCCTAGAAAATACAAAATGCCCTTTTTTATATGGTGATTTCATTTATTAAGGAAAAAAGCCTCCCAGACCCACCTGGCCCTGTGTGAAAAAGATATTTTTTGGAAAGCAGAGTTCAATTTCACTAGCCACACCCAAGCCTGATTACTGCCAGGCCTGTTGAATCAAGAAATCCCTTAAATAGAACCTGTCTGATAAAGAGAAGTAGGCTAAAGCCCAGTTCAGACCAAAGATTCGCGATGAGACGAGTTGAAACTTGCAACTGCTTGCGTTCCACTCTGCAACGCTCTAAACACCTCCCAGTTCACACTGCTGCGATCGAATGAGACGATGCATTATTTCCATGGCAACGTCTCACCATCACTCACTTTAAAGAGATTTAAGTAAGTTATTGTGCAATAAATATGTCTCTAAAAGAGGGAAAGAACTGCACATTCACTATTTTTGTGTTTTTGTCGTCATGATCATGCCTTTATTTCACATGCGGGTGCATGAGAGTGATCACTCCTTGTCATCAACATCAAGGATCTCAAAAAGCAACACATCATGCTGCGATCTAAAGAAATTCAAGAACAGATGAGAAACGAAGTCATTTACATGTATCACTCTGGAAAGGGTTACAAAGCCATTTCTAAGGCTTTGGGACTCCAGTGAACCACAATGAGAGCCATTATCCACCAATGGAGAAAACTTGGAACAGTGGTGAACCTTGCCAGAGTTGGCTGGCCTACCAGAATTACTCCAAGAGTGCATCGACGACTCATCCAGGAGGTCACAAAAGAACCCAGAACGACATCCAAAGACCTGCAGGCCTCACTAGACTCAGTTAAGGTCTGTGTTCATGATTCAACAATAAGAATGAGACTTGGCAAAAATGGCATCCATGGGAGAGTTCCAAGGCGAAACTAGTGCTGGCAGTGAACACAAAGGCTCGTCTCACATTTGCCAAGAAGCATCTTGATAATGCCAAAGACTTTTTGGAAAATATTCTGTGGACTGATGAGACAAACGATGAATTTTCAGAAGGTGTCTTGGTCTAAGATTAAAATTTGTTTAATGATCTGAAACATTTAAGCATGACAAATATGCAAAATAAATAAATCACAAGATTTCTTTAAGGACTAGAATAGGAAAGTCATGTATATGAGGGTAAAGCGTACAGGAAAAGTTGATTTTAAAAAAAAGCCAAGGCTAAGGAAACAGTAGGTCACCGCTGATGTCAGCAAACATGTACCAAACAGTTGTTAATGAGGCATTTATACAAGATACTTTTCAGCCGTTGATTGATACACATTTGGTTCTTCCATGAGTATTACAACAGCAGAAGACTGTGTTTTGGACTAAATCAAACTAGCTCTTCTCACCCTCAGCCCTCCTGGTCCAATGGATGGATCTGTCCTGACACAGAGACTGGAGAGGCTCCTCCAATGTAGACACATCCACCTGAGTGGCTGCCAGCACTCCCAGGAACTCCGTCTGCCTCTGGGTCTCATTCCCTAAAAGCAGGAACTGGCTCTGCTGAGGGCAGTAGCATGTGAATGAATGAGTGGCAGTGTTAGGAAATCATGTTCAAGTCACTCTGAAGAATTAAGACAAATACATGGGATAATGGGAAAGGGTGATATGAAAAAAGAAACCAAGACTGAACTCAAGCAGCTACATGATGCTACAATATAATGTAATATGATATGATATGATCCAACGCAGTAAGATAGGATTTGATACAACACGAAGCAATGAGATATGATATAAAACACTTTAATATCCTCTTGGGGACAGTTTCTTCAAATCCACTGCTGCACACATTTAGTCTCCACAGCATCATTAAATAAAACAAACCAAATAATAATCCCCATGTAAAAGTATTCACCCCCTTGGATGTTTTACCCTTATATTGATATTATCAATCAGTCATAGTCAAAATAATTTGGCTTTTTTGACCAACTTTTGTTTTGTTTTGTTTTACAAAAAAATCCTCCTTAATTTCAAAGTGAACAAAAGCTTTCTTTAAAGCGATGTCAACTAAATAATATAAGGTAAAATAGGTGACTGCATAAATATTCAACCACTTTAAAGTGACTAAACTAATTCGGCAGAGGTCCAGCCAATTGGTGCTAGATGTCTCAATTAGTGAAAAGGGATCACCTGAGTGCAAGTGATTGTAGTATAAAGACAACTGTGTCTGGAAGGTCCAGTCACTGGTTAATCAGTATTCCTGGCTACCATTACACCAGGAAGATAAAAGAACACTCCAAGCAACTCAGAGAAAATGTTACTGAAAAGTACAAGTAAGGGGATGCATACAAAAAGTCCAAGGCACTGAACATCCCCTGGAGTTCAATTAAATCCACCATCAAGAAATGGAAGGAATATGGCAAGTGTGTAAATCTGCCCAGATCAAGCCGACCTCATAAACTGGGTGACAGTGCAAGAAGGAGACTAGTGAGAGAGGCCACCAAGACACCTATGACTACTCTGATGGAGTCACAAGCTTCAGCAGCTGAGATGGGAGAGACTCTGCATTACAACAATTGTTGTGGCTCTTCATCAGTCAAAGCTTTATGAGAGAGAGGCATGTTGAAGAAATCTCATGTTAAATCTTAACATAAGTTTGCAAAAAGATGTGTTTAAGTGGGGCAAAGTTCTTTGGTCTTATGAGACCAAAATGGTGTTTTATGGCCATCGGAAAAGATGCTTTGTTCAGTGGACTCCAAACACTGCACATCACCACAAACACACCATCCTCACTGTAAAGCACAGTGGCGGAAGCATCATGCTGTGGTGATGCTTCTTTGCAGCCAGCCTTGGAAAGCTAGTAAAGGTTGAGGGTAAGAGGAACGTGCCAAAATATTGGGACAATTTTATTCAGTCTGCAAGAGAACTACGGCTGAGTCAAAACCCAAATCTCAATCCAATAGAGAATTTGTGGCTGGACTTGAAAAGGGCTGTTCACACCTGGTCCTTGTATAACCTGACAAAGCTTGAGCAGTTTTGCAAAAAGGAATGGAGTAAAATTGAAGTGTCCAGATTTGAGGAGTGATTGAAACCTGAACACAGACTCAGTGCTGTGATTGCAGCCAAAGGTGCAACATCTAAACACTGACTTAAAGGGGGTGAATTTTTATGCAGTCACTCATTATGTTACATATTTTCATTTAATTGATATAACTTTGTAGAAATCTGTTTTCACTTTCACAGTGAAGAGGTTTTATGTATTATGGTAAAATAAAAGCCCAATTATATTGACCATGATTGATGTAAAAAAAATCAGAAAAAAGGTAAAACCTCCAAGGGGTTGAATAATTTTTATAGGCACTGTAATGCACAGCCACATTCTGTATGAGTTACAACAGAATGCTTTCACAGTGAAAGAGTTCAAGTACTAGACTGGCCTGAATGCAGTCCAGACCTGTCTCCCATCAGGCATTATGAGGTACAAAATATGACAACAGAAACCTGGCAGTGTCGAGCCGCTCAAGATGTTCATCAAGAAAGAATGGGAAAGAATTATGCTTTCAATACTTCAAGAACTTAGATCCACACCACACACCTGGGTCTGTGTAAAACAATCAGTCTTTGCTCCACATGAGAACTCAAATTATGGACTTTCCAGCTGACCAGGCTATCTCATTGTATACCAACACAGGTAGACATCATCAGTCTGGTCACAAAAGCTGTGTGATTGCACCACTTACAGCTCTGATAGTGAACCACTTTAGGTGCTTTATGCTCGAGTAGGTTACGTAGCAACCAATATCACAACTAAAAAGACCATTGTGCTGCAGAATAGAAGGACTAACCATGGCTAATCTCCATCAGCGAGGGGCCTATCCCTTCCAGCATTTATTAAATGACCACAATAAACAGCTCGATTTGAGCACTGAAGACTTTTGCGAGATATGTGACACCACAAGACAGGATCACAGTTACTCAACTGCAGCTTTTGGAGCATAGAAATGGGCTTTCATGCCAAAAGATGATAAGGCAGGGAACAAAACTCCATCTCAGGTTCCCCCTACAGGACCTGGATCACATCAGTGGCCCCTTTTAAAATAGTCACAGCCATTAACCTGCTCATTGTGTCCAGTCACAGTTAGAAATCAAGATAGTGTCACACAAATAATATCTGAAGGCAATAGAGCTCAAATTAAATATAATTACAGGCTCTGAAATCAAAGATTCTTGATATTTGCCACATAGAAAGCACAAACAAGCCCTTTCCAGACTAGCCAATGCACCAAGTTGTATTTTAATCCAACAGAGGAGTCTTAAAAGCTGAAAAGCCACAACACAAAGTGACCATTGTGCCCACTCCTGTGCTAGGGCTCGCTGCCGTAGCCTCCTGTAAGAAGATACTGGGCACGCCGAGGGGGCCAGTGAGGATCAGATGTGCTGAGGAATTCAGCCGTGGAGGCAAGAGGGGAAGACTATCCTGCTCTTTAAGGACCTGTACGCTTAACCCGTCTCTTTGTCAGGAGCAGCAGGGAAGTCATGCAAAACCTATGAAACTCAGCAGGTCATGGCTCGGTACGGTGAAGGTTTGAGTCACAGTCAGAAGTGCCAGTTCACACATTAGTGAGGCAGGGACCTTAAAAACACCTGGGAGAGGGGAAAGGGCAACCGCCACTCTTACTTAATTACTTCATTTTCTCTTTGATGTTGAGCTTGTTGGTCTCTTATAACCTGAATGCAACAAGGGAGACCCAACCCTGCCCCCAAAAAGGACCTACATAAAGACTAAAAAGCATTACTTTTTTGTGTGTTCTGCTTAATATTATGGTTATTCTTGAGGTTCTTTGAAGACTTTGGGTCTCTCTTTGGTTGTTTAGCGTCCTTAAAAGCAAGTTGTTTATCTTTTGTTTGTGTCTCCAATAATTTCTGATAGTTTGTTTTGGTCATAGTGCTTATTTTGTATCCATGTAGTTTTATGTGTCATTTCATAGTTTTGTTCATTCATGGATTGCTGTATTTCTCTCTGTGGGTTTTTTTTTATCTCTCTTTGAGGTGTTTGTCCCTCTTTTTTGCCATATTGACTCTTTGAAGTCTCTTTGTTGCTTTCTTTGATATTTTTCTCTCTTGCTGGTTGCTTGGTGTCCTTTTGAAGTATTTGGTCCTTTTTTTGGTGGCATTTCATCTCTTTGAAGTTGTTTTTGAAACTCCGAGGCTTTCTACGCATACAATAGTTGTTAGTATTTCTTTGTTTGTGGTTGCTCTTTTGTCTTTGAAGCCATGTGTGGTTTTGTGATTGTTTTTTACCTCTTTTCTTTTTTAAACCGTCTCATGTTTGTTTTCTTTTATCAGTTGTTTCTTGTCTCTGTAGTAATTTCAAGTCTATTTGAAGTAATCTCAGCTTTTTTTGTGAATAAGTAGTATTTTCTTCCTCTTTTCAAAGTTTTTTTTCTTTTTGCAGCCTCTTTCACAATGTTATCGGTTAATTTGTCTGTTGAATTAAGATATGTAGGTAAAATAAGTGACTACACTTCAAGTCAGTGTTGTACACCTGTGTCTTGAAGGACCAGTCACTGGTTAATCAGTATTCCTGGCTACCATTACACCATGAAGACAAAAGAACACTCCAAGCAGTTCAGAGAAAATGTTACTAAAAAGTATAAGTCAGGGGATGGATACAAAAACATTTCCAAAGCACTGAACATCTCCCGGGTTTCAGTTAAATCCATCATCAAGAAATGGAAGGAATACGGCACATGTGTAAATCTGCCAAGATCAGACCGTCCTCACAAACTGAGTGACCATGCAAGAAGGAGACTAGTGAGAGAGGCCACTAAAACACCTATGACTATTCTGAAGGAGTTACAAGCTTCAGCAGCTGAGATGGGAGAGATTCTGCATACCATTGTTTCCTGGGTTCTTCACCAGAGTTTCATGGGAGAGTGGCAAAAAAAATGCCACTGTTGAAGAAAACCCATTAAATCTAGAGTAGAGTTAGTGGTATGTGGAAGACTCCATGATCAAGTGGGAGAAAGTTTTTTGGTCTGATGACAACAAAATCGTGCTTTTTGGTCATTAAACAAGATGCATTGTTTGGTGGACTCCAAACACTGCACATCACCACAAACATACCATCCTCACTGTAAAGCACAGTGGTGGCAGCATCATGCTGTGGGGATGCTTCTAGGCAGCGCTGGAAGTCTTGTAAAGGTAAAGGGAAAATTGAATGTGGCAGAATATAGAAAAATCCTGGAGACAATCTTATTCAGTCTGCAAGAAATCCAACACAACAGAGAATATTTACTTCCCTAGGGTTAGGGTTAGGGTTAGGGACAATGACCCAAAGCATACAGCAAAAACTACACAGAAACTTTAAGACAACAAGGTGAATGTTCTGGATTGGCTTAGTCAAGGCCCAGACCTCAATCCAATAGAGAATTTGTGCATCCCTGGGCAACCTGACAGAGCTTGAGCAGTTTTGCAAAGAGGAATGGAGTAAAATTGCAGTTTCCAGATTTGCAAGCCTGACTGAAACCTATCTTTACAGACTCAGTGCTGTGATTGCAGCCAATGGTGCAACATCTAAGTACTGACTTGAAGGGGGTGAATATTTATGCAGTCACTCATTTTACATTAAATATTTAATTTAATTGATATTACTTTGTAGAAATCTATTTTGACTTCGACGTTAGAGTTTTGTTGTATTTTTTTTGGCAAGAAGGCCAAATTATATTGACCATGATTGATTTAGAAAGTCAATAAAAGGGTAAAATATAAAGGGGTGAAAACTTCTAGATTACTGAATAGCATGATTTAGTTTTGTACTAAAGTGCTTCTTGTTACCTTGTGCGTTGACTCTTGGAGGATGGAGTGCACGTTGTCGTAATCAGACTTCTCCATTCTACGCAGGAGGCAGCTCAGCTGGTCCTCAGGTTTGTAACATATCAAACCCTGCAACCCAACCAGAAGTTATTCCAGCCATGAAGAGTTCAACACTTTTAGGCATTTCTTCTAATAGAGTCAGAAAGGCAAGACATGACTTACATTTTTTATATCAAAGAGCACAGTGGACGTCTGATTTGCAGGCGAGGTCACAGAAAATGTGACCAGGTCATTCTTCTGGTCTACAACAGCTGATTGGTTGATCAGAGCTCCAGTCTGATCTGGAGCTGTGATTCGGACAATCTGGGAAGACTACAAAAACAGACCTACATCAATGTAACTTCAGGTCAAAAATAACATTTTACTACATGCAGTGACAGGCATTTACCCGAGGGTGAGCCTTAGGCAGCCTGAGGTGCATGGTTACACTGAGGGCGATGATGACAAGGAGCAGAGATGCAGAGAGGCTGAACCAGAATGCCCTGTGTGGAAATCGGGACTGGGGGGATGCAGCAGAGCCCCCATCCTTGAGACATACATCAAAGAAGCAGGAATGAGTGTAACAGCAACTGAAGTCATTGTACTAAATTTAGCACTCAAATCCTACATAAGCAAAAGTTCTTCCCTCTCTTTGCTCTGTCAGGAGTTGCTGTTCTGCTTACCGTGCACTGTGCTTCCTCCAAACTACCATCTGAAAGTTTCCAGCACTTCACCATCCTGTGTCCCGTCACGGCTCCTCACTCGGTCTGCTCCCTGCTCGCAGCTATCCACACGGAGCTGCGGTCATGACCAGGGTGAATGAGACTCTGTACACCTGACCAGCTACTCTTTGTCCCTGCAGACCCCCACCCATTCCCTCTTCATCTCCTTCCTACCTCCTCCTCCCTCCTGCTTACACCTCCCAACACTGCACCCATAAAAATCCTGCCAAACTTCATTTTCAAGTCCTGCAATTTCCTGCTTTCCTAGATCTTCCCTGACATAATACACCCCAATAAGATTATCCACCTTTTCATTGCCTGTCTCCCGTCACTAAAACCAGAGGAATTATCTGCCCTCCCTGGACCAGACAATGAACAAAGGGGTGAGGCAGGCGCAGCTTGGAGAACCTCTCTCATCAGGTGAGAGAAGATAAGGAACTCTGACTGTTGCAGCATCCAGCTGATGACAGCCCAAGGTGACTTCAAGCACAGGACTTTAAAGGAATTCTCAGCCTTTGCTTTGAATTTAAAGTCAAAGAGAGCAGATTTGGTGAAGATAGGTTATGTTTTATTACAGAGTCAAGTGTCACCTCCAGTGTTTTGACAAGTGAGAATAAACAGATGGTATAAAGAAGAACTCAGCACCATTTCACCGGTGAGAAAATAAGACAAAAATTGGTATCATTGCACCGTCTCATGAAAAGTCACTGCTAATGTAACACTTACTGCAAAGTTTATAAAATACATGAAACAGAAAGATCAAGTCAGACCAGTTCAGTGCCTTTTAGCTCAATTCTCCACCTGCTGAAGACTACAGAACAGAGCTGTAAACCTTACAGTACGCATAGTCACACTTTAGTGACCACTTCATTAGGTACACCTCTTCAACTGCTCATTAATGCAATTATCTTATTAGCTAATCACAGCAACAACCAACACACTCATAAGCACTACAACAGAGGTATGCAGAGGGAATATCTCTGAGTGCACAACACATCAAACCTTGAAGCAGGTCCATTGGACTAAAAGAGTAATGTCAGAGTAGACAGCCATGCTAAGATCTGTAGCATTATTCTTAGTCCACTCTAAACCTGATTGGCCCAGGAGGCAAATCTCAAACAAGGGGCTAATGCTAAAGAATTGATGTGCAAACGTTAATTATATAAATCCATTTAGACCAGATGCAAAAACTGCTATGTGACTTGCTTAAATACACGGTAAGGTTGATGAGAATGGTTGGGTAACCAAAAGTTTCAAGTTAAAAACTTGACCAGCAATATTCGACTACAAAATGTTAATAAAGCCGAGTAAACCGTCTTCTTACAGGAAAAAGCTCATCAGTGTAGTTCAGTTAGCTGCGTAAGCTATGTAGATATCAAGGCTATGTCGCGAACAAAGCTACATAGCTAAACCTAAGCTCTCAAAAAAGTTATGTATCTACGTTATCTACATAGCTGTTAGCTTTAGCAACATTTGCTAAAGCTTAGATTACTAAAGCTAACATGGCTTTACTGGTTAAGTTAGTTAATTACGTAGCCAGTGTAGCTAGGATAGCTTTAGCTAAAAATAGAAAAGCTAAGCATAGCTTACATAGCTCCATTAGCTGCATAAGCTATGTAGATAACAGAGCTATTTAGCTTACATAGCTAAAGTTAAGCTCAAAAAGCAGCTACATAAGCTATGTACCCATGTTATCTACGCAATCTACATAGCGCAGTTAGCTTTAGCTATGTTTGCCAAAGCTCATGTTAATAAAGCTTACTTAGCTAAATTGGCTTATGTAGTAATGTTAATTAGGTAGCCATCGTAGCTTTATTAGCTTCAGCCAAAGCTACACTGGCTACATAGCTCAGTTAGCTGCGTGAGGTATGTAGCTCTATCTATGTTATCTACATAGTACAGTTAGCTTTTGCTAAATTTGCTAAAGATTACTTGACTTGGTAGTAATGTTAATTATGGAGCCAATGTAGCTACATTAGCTTTAGCTGAAGCTAGTGAAATTAAAGCGAGCCACCGTTCTTTAAAATAGGTCTTTATCTAATTTAATCAGGGATTAGACCTCCGACCTTTCTCTTTGTTTTGTTTATGAAATTTTTCACAGTTTTAAATGTTTGCAATGTTTTTTTTTTCATGACTGTAACTGCCACTTTCTTTATGAGTCAAGTTGAATTTAAAAAAATAATCTAAACCTAGAAATACATTTTTCTGGCAAACTGCTGTGACAACTTGAGCCAGCAGAGTGACACAGAGACATGAATGCCAAAATTTGGACAGTGACCCAAAATCTGATGCTACTGCCAAGGCTCCGTGGATAAGGACACCTTTTAAGAGGTTGAGGGAGATAATTGTTATTTGATTGATTGTTAATTTTAAAAATGTTAATGAACTCTAAACAAAGGCAATTATTCAGGGTTAAAGCCAAGGGTTTCAGCTTTCTAATCACCATGTCTCAGTCTGCTACAAAGGCTGAAAAATAAGGAATTTGTTAAACATTAAAATGCTGTACAGTTCCTTAGGTTTTAGAGGCTATATTTTTAGGCAGCTTTGGGTCTAAATGGGCAAAATGGCATCAGTGGAGGACCGTTTATCGCGCCTTTCAGGGGCCCAGTAGATCACTCCTGTCAGCTAAAAAACAGCAGAGTGAAGCTATATTTCACACAGGCTTACAAAATTGGACAGAAGGATTGGAAAATGTTGCCTGACATGATGAACCTTAATTTCTGCAGCAGTATTTAAATGGTAGGATCAGAATCTGGCCCTAACAATGTGAACACCTGCCAAATCAACAGCCATGGCACATTCAAAGTCACTTCAATCACTTTACTTTTTCATTACAATGCTAGGTTTGAATTTCTGCCATGTGATTGGCTAATTATTTGCATTAATGAGCAGCTGAACAGATGTACTGAATGGCCAGTGAGTGTATATTACCAAACTGTTTGCACAGTTTGTGTGTTCATTTCCTCTCTAGTTTGTGTCTTGACTAAGGTGATATTGCATCAAAGAAAAGGACATAAAAAGTTCACCTTCCTCCCTAAAAAGGAACATAAAGACTACATCTTTAGTAACTGTAACACTGAGAGAATATTGGCTTGTTGATCATATACATATAATATTAATAATAAATTGTTAACAAGATGTTAAAATAGAAGCTTTTAATAAAGGTTTTGTTGGGCTAATAACAGTCGTTCCCTGTTCTGACTGCTATGTGACAACTTTGTCATAAACATTATATTAATAATATTGATCTTAAAGCTCCTGTATGGATCTTTCAGTCTGTGAATTTTGGAGCTGTCTGTGGACAGAGTTGTAAATTATATCTCTTCCTGCTTTCTGTTAACAGTTAAATGCATCATCTATCCTGGATCTTAGCTTTGGAGAATGTAAAATTAGGTTGTTGTCGCAGTTTGCTGTTGATCACTCGGTCAGACACCTAACCCATGGCAGTGATTTCAGGCATTTAAATTTACCATATAGTCATAAGCTATTTGTTGCTGATGGTCTTGTTGGCTTTAGTAAGTCATACAGAGGCATCAGTTTTCATTTCAGTCCGTTTCATAACCAGTTAAAGACTCCTGACAGGAGCTTTAAAGAAAAATATTCCCTTTTCTAACAAATGGACCCTGACATGTGACTGTTTCATCCCTGCAGAGCTGGCAGAAGATCTGCGATGCTGTCTACGTAATAATCTGGCACCATCCCCTGTCTCTCCGCGCAGCCGCTTTTCTGATGTGCCTCAGCGTCCGCCACGGTGCTCACGCCAGTCAGGGTGAGGAGGGTCTTCAGGCCACAGTTGGAGCCCAGCATGATGTCCGTGTCTAGACGATCGCCCACCATCAGGCAGCGCTCCCGGTCCACGCCAAACTGGGAGGCCACACAGTCGAACATGAAGTGGTTGGGTTTACCCACAGTCTCGGCCTGGCGCTGGGCTGCTGTCTCAACAGCTTTCAGGAGGCAGCCTGTGCCTGTGGGAGGAGAGGTGAGGTTAACAGGAAGAGTATCGATCAAAATTAATCAACTTTTCAGTTTTTGGTGCAGATTTGTTTTCAGTTTGGCTCAATCTAAACTTTTGTGTGAAAATGCTTGTTGTCCTTGGAAACTCCTGGATATTCTTGGGTAAAGTTAAGCCTTAGTTTGAAGCAGAAAGAGAATTTTTTAATCCAGTAACTCAGGACAATGATGACATGATATGGAGCATGAACAGAACATAAAATATTTACAAAATGATAGCACAGGGTGGGATTGCAACATGGAGGAAGGCTTTTTGTTTTCTTACAAATAACTTCAGCCCTCTCTGACTGTAAAACCCTATCAGTCTAAACACAGATAAGTGGTTTAAATAACACTTTGGCCTTTCTCTACAGCTCATACAGACTTTCCTACACTCAAATAGGACAACAGCTCAGGACAGACTAAGAATTTTTCTCCTTTATAAAAACAATGAAATGCAGTTACTACCGTGTCAACGTAGCCTCCCTCAAAAGAGGCTGTAAGCGAGCAGGTGTGGCCTATCCAGGTAGGCTGGGCACCTGCTGTTGCTGACATCAGACGCCTTCTGCTATTGAAAAACTCATTCATAACTGAATAGGTTACAGTTATCCAAAACCAGTGGCCAGTGAAGCAAACTTAAAAAATGATGAATTCTCTGAATAAGGATTGACATCGTAACATTAAAAAATACACAGAATCATAGGTCTAAATGAGGGTCTGTCAGACTTTCTCTGTCAAACTGGACAAACAACCCCATCTTGTGACAGGAGATGTCAAAAACTGGCATCAGATACCTTATGTGTGAATTTAACTATGTTAACTGAGTTGGATCTCAACCTTTAAAATGTTGTTAATACACATGAAGAATCTGTTAACAGACAGGAAACAACAGCTCAAGCTGTCACAGAGAAATCTCGATTCACCCAAATAGGGGAATGGCCAACTTGGAGAGCTGGAAGTGGCATTTAACTGTTCCATTCAATACCTGTTTGGATACCAAAGCTACAAAATTATATTCTATGCCGTCAACACTCTGTAATTTCTATTGACAAATATTGAAGTAAACAGGCAAATCAATGTCTAAAACACACAAAACTACAGCAATGTTTAAGTACCAAAAAATTGCATCAATAAAAATCAAAACTGGTAAAATGGCCAATATTTTACTGTAATTTAGTGCCAGGCAATTATTTCAGTTTCTATTTCAATTGCAACTTCAGCTTCCCATCATGAGTAAACGATTCCTGTGCATGCTGTGTGGAACTAATTTTGCCCATAGCTCAGCGTGTACTCAGGTGCTCTCATCAAAACAGCTCTCATTTTAATTTAAGTGAGGAGCAGAGGGAGTCATAGCTTGTATTCTTCATAGTTTGAAAGTTCAGAGAGCTAAAGAAGATGACAGAAAGGCTGCACTTGGATTAAAAAAACAGTAAAACTACCTCAGGAAGAAGGAACCACTCTGGATTTGAGGAAGCAAGCCTGGAACAACGCTAAATAACTCGCAGATCTTGTTCCACAGCTGGCTGCTCCTTGAGGCAGCTCAAAGAAATTTGTTTCCTCATTTGACATTCACACACAAAGTTTATAGTTATAGAGTAATAATGGTTATTGCCATTGCCATACTAGATGCTGTTAAAGTTTACCTGTAATTTCAGATAGATTGATTCCTCTCCTATGATATAGATTGTATTAGATCAAAGACATGGTATTGAAAAATGTTTACAGTATTGCCATTTTTAAGTGTATATTTCACTGAGATTTAAGTGTAAAGACTCTGACTTTTACCTATTGCTCTGTTAACAATCAAACCAATGCCTCAGATTGCATTGAACCAGATTTAAAGGTTGAGTCTCTAAGAGTCTAAAGTGTGTGAGCTTCACTTACGCGTGCCAGAGCATGTGTTAATCTGTTTTAAGCCTTTTGTGAGTGAGGTGAGTTACCCTAACCAGCATAGGCCATGTTATCATTAGGTAAAGGCAGGCAGCTGTTAGGGGCCACGTGCACCAAGGGGCCTTGAGGCATTGTTAAAGATGTGCATCACGTGTGAGGTATGCATCGCAAATTAGTTCAGTAATTATATTGAGTATTTAGAATGTAAATAAGGTGTCCAGAGTGCATAAAATAACTTCAATGTAGAGTTTGAAAGTCAGATTCCCTATTGAATTCAAGCCCCTAAAAAGTACAATGTCTTCAAATCAAGCCAATTAGACCTATATATCCATCTAGATCCATTAAATAGTGCATTATCTTGTAGTATAATGACATATTATAAAAGTCATGATATGTGACAGAAGAGCTGAAGTGCAAATAGATTAGTATTTAGTGCTTGTGGTAACACCTTGCGTCAATACACATAAAACTAATGAGATGCAAAGACTCTGAGTCATATTTCTACTCTTGTTAGAGTTGATGAGCAGGTCCTGCTTGCTCAGATTCGGTAATTCCTGCGGTTATGTTGTTCTAATGCCCCCAAATGACTAAAACCACTCTTGCTTGTGAGTAAAGTGCCTACCTGGGACAGCTTTGCCCCCCTCCAGAGGCAGCCTGGTGTCCCTGTTGGTTCCCACAAACAGACACCCGGGCTGGCTGAGGTACTGCAGGGCCCTGTTCAGCTTCATGTAGCTGAAATGTTCATCAAAGCCCACCACCACCGCCTTCACCTCTGCATCCAGAGGCACGTTGGCCCAGTCCAGCTGCTTCCCGGAGATGAGGTCGGGTCCCACGCCGGTCTGCTGGATCCCCACGGCTTCCAGCTCCTGCTTCATGGCATTACTCCCCACCAGGTACACTTTGCCCTCCAGCTTACATTCCATCTTCAGGTACATGGCGGAGCAGTACGCGGTCCCGAAGATCTCTTCCTCCTTCACGTCAAAGCCCAGCGTGGTCATTTTGTCTGCGTACATCTTCCTCGTCTTCGTGCTGTTGTTGGTGACGAAGAAGACCTTTTTGCCATGTTCTTTGAGCAGGTTAATAACCTGAGCGGCACCAGGGATAGCCTGGTCTCCCCTCCAGATGACCCCATCACAGTCAAACAGGACACTGTCCACCGAGTCCAGCAGCTGCTTCACCAGAGGTCCCCCCAGTCGTGTGCATTTTAACCCGGACATCAGGGCAGAGTCGTTAAAGCTGCTTTACACGCGCTGTCAAATTTGAAACGAGTACGTGACAGTGGACGTTACTGCACGTTACTTTCCCTAACGTGCAAAGTGGCGAACCTTAGCTGTAGCTGTCATGTACTTTGACGATACTGAATGTATGACGCCCAGATAAACTTGAAGACAAGTAATATCCTGCTCAAGAGACCGGCTTCGTTAAGCAAGAGTCGCGTTGAAATTCACCAGAGATAAACCCTGACCTTTCACTCAGTGTTACATCAATTCCGCGCTTACTTCCGCACCGGCTTAAAGGGACAGTAACCACCAGAAAGCAACCGGCTACTACTTGACTAACAGTTCTAATACCCAGTCCAAAACTTCTGTTCGTCTCCCAGAAATATGAAAAATATTTAAATATTTTAAGATACTTTCTTAAACGACAGCTTTCACCTGTCTTGAAGCGAGGCTTTAAACGCAAAAGGGAGCTACTGATACTAATGGAAAGTGCAGAGAAGGAAAACGTACATGACTATTGTGCTAAGGTAAAAGTACGGTCACTCTGGTTAAATAAAGTACAAGTTAAAATAAAAGTCTATGAATCAATTGAAATAAACGTTGAAAAGAAACTTATTTAAAGTTTACTTTAAGTACTTAGTAGATCTTAAGAGTTGTACTGTTCAATATGATCTTTTCTTGGTGGCAAGAACCACAAGAGAAAAGATCTCAAACAAGGTTGTTCATCAAAGTCAAATCTCTATAATAAAGATACACAGCAGAATTGCTAGTCTTAATCAGCTCATAAATAGTTCAAATAAACACTTTAAATGTGTCTTTATTGGCCCATGCTATAGTTACACTTCACTTTTGAAAACTTTCAATATTTTGCAGAGCTGTGATTTGAAAATTTGTGGCAAGGTGGTCTCTGGTCAAATTAAATCAGAGTCAATCTCACTGAATAACAATGCATACTGGTGAAGAATACGCTCTACACATCCTTTAAGAGCACCTAAAGTCACTGGCAGCTACTCAAACTCAGTGGGCAGCTTCACTCATGGTGCAAATGTGTCCAACAAAAAACAAGAATCAACCGGAATTTCTTATTCTCGAAATCTTTTATTCCTTCTGCTATAAAGTTACTGAACCCTCATAGCAGTAATTTCAACTGAATTGCTTGGTCTTGCACCTGTCTATTTATTATCATTAACATTAATATTCTATGTATTTTCTGATGTAATTATCTTTGATATTGTGGTCCTTCACTGACCTCTGTTTGTTGATTTGTTGGCTGTGAGTTGTGTCAGCCAAATGTTGTGTGTTGGGGACATGGTTGGGCTGCAAATGAATTGCTCTTTCGTTATCAATAAAGTTGTTTGAATCTAAATGTGAATCTGAAACATGACCAAAAGAACCCCAGCAAGGATTACTGTACAACAAACAGCATCCAAACACACCTCAACATTCTTCTCAAGGGTATGAATTAACCCTGAGATATAAAAATTCCAGTTTTTGCGTGTACAACAGCTGTTTAAAGGTGTGATATGGAAGCATACTCTGGCTGTGTCTTACTGTGTACATACTTAAGCATTTATAGATTATATTAAAACACAATGTTAAAAAAAGAATGTCTTAGAATAGAAGCCCTAAGGATGAGGGCCACTGAAAACAATTCTGAATGTTCAATAAAAAAGTGAACATTTTGCCTCTGTCAAGTGCAAAAATAATACTAAAAAAAATAATACTACATCACATCTTGAGTGTGACTTGTATGTTTTCTTATAGTTTAACAAGGCTTATTTTAGATAAAATTATTAACGAATGGACACCCCCCCCCCGACTTTGAAAGTTATCAAAGTCTAGGGATTTTTTTTATTGATTCAAAAATTCGTATAAAATATTAAAACATCAGGCCTTATGCTATGATATTCAATGAAACAGTAAGTCTGAAAAATAAGACATACATATGAGGTTAGTTTGGTAGCAATAATGATTAATTTGATGGCAGAAAGAGGATAAAAGCAGCTGAAAAATATTTTTGAGCTGAGCTTTCATCTACAGTATTTAATTAACAGATTATCATTTGTCCCAACATAGATTACTTTTTTGTGACAGTATTCCTCCTAATTTGTGTAAAGATACCAGAAACCTTTTAGAAAACGCAAACATAAACTTTATTTCTTCAGTCAGCAGCAGTTAAAGGACAGTAAACCCCAGGAGAATGGTCAAGTAAATGCAGCATAATAAGATAGCAGGCAGTATTTCTCTCAGTTGTCCTTTTTCTGAACAGGCTGTAGAGGGAAGAATATTTCTCCCAGGTTTCGGAGTATCCCTCTGCCGTAGAAGTATCTTTTGGAGTGGTCTGGGGCTGGGTCACAGAGATTGTCAGCTGTTGTGGGTGGGTGGCAGTGCTGACAAACGTATCCTCGACTTTTGTACCACTCATTAGAGGTCTGGTTGACAACAGCGAGGTAGGAATGGAAGAGGGCGTAACCGGCCAGGAGGAAGAAGACAAAGACCAGAAATCCAAGCATGAAGATGATTCGGGGAAAAGTCAAGAACAAATGCTGTTGGGGGGAAAACATACAAAAGAACCTAATTACTTGCAGTCTGACATAATACATTGGAAAAACATGACATGATGAAATGCATGAAGTATGCTAGCAGCAGTGAATCTCACCTGTACAACAAACATAAACCCTGCAGGCTGCTGCTCTCCGTTCTCATCTATATAACTGGCAGTCAGAAGCCCTGACCGCAGAACAGCGTGAAGGAGCATGTCGCCTGTGAGCAGGGCAATGTCGCCTGCCATGGCGCACACACTATAGAGGTAAAGCAAGAAGTAGCGTGTGTTCTGAGCACCGATGCAGTTGTTCACCCAGACACAGTGGTGGTCAAAACGTTGCACACACCTGTCACAGAGCCCTGAAACAGAGGAAAAGTTCACCATGAGCACTAGCTACACTTTGTTCTTTTGTTACAATGTGTTTTGGTAAAGTAACCATGTATTTCTCAGTGAAAAACAGTAGCTATGCACAAGTTCTCCCTTAAATTAAGGTGCAAAGTCCACACTAAAGCCTAAGATAAAACTAGTTAAGCTCTAACTTAAGTTATGAAACTGTTTGGTTGAACCACAGGAGTGTGAGGTTCAAACTCACTGGTAGAGCCTAACATCAAAACTAACTTTCTCACTTAATTCAGCCAACCAGTGAAAGGTATCTTTTAAAATTCAGTGTTAATATGACAAAGAATTGTGATAGTGTGAAAACTAAAGCCTATAGTCTTAACTAACAGCCAAAGTAAAATAACAACAGTAACACTTCGAGGTGAATTGGCCGACAACAGGTAATTTAACAGTTTTCAATTCTTCCAAAGCGGAAATGATCTCTGTTCACTGAAAACAAAAGTGTGAATTCCAAGTAGGTCATCATACATTTCCAAGGGATTTAAACTATCACAGAAAAAACACACTACTGACACAAAACAGTCAAGAAAACCTTCATAATCATGGGATTCTCCCATCTTCATTTAATCTGTAATAGGTTAGAACTTGTGTTTAAAGTAGGCTGTGTTTGAATTTAGACATAGCTGCTGGTGCAATCCACTGCAAAAGAACATAAGTCTACTCTACATTTATACAATTGAGGTTAAATGTTTTGGAAAGGTAGCAATGAAAATTAGTATGACACAACTACTTACTGCAGTGTTTAGAGCGAGCTGGTTTGACCAGCTGGCAGGTTGGACATGAAACCCCCGGATGAAACAGTCTCCTGTCATATGGATAGATGTTCAGCTGGCCAGCGGCTTTCTTTTTTGTCACTGTGCCTGCAAAAGCATAGAGGAGAGAACTGAAATTAACATTGTATAATTACTGTTTAACAGATAAAAATACAAGCGCTTCAGACTTAGAAATATAGCTATTTTTGTAAACTTCAAGCTTAAATTATCAACAGTTTACACGGGTAATTTCTGCTTAATCAAAGTGTTTTTCAACCTTTCAGTGAGCATACAGAAGAGTATAAATGCTGATGACTACTAGTAGGAAAATTAAACCGAGTAAACCTGTGCACAACAGAAACAATCCAGCCAAAAAACTTAAATCAGAATATGAGAATATGATTTAACTTTAGACTAAAATAGATCAAATGAGTATAAGTACAGTAGCTGCATCTGTGTCTACAAAGGCTGAAATAATTTTTCACATGCATTTTGACAATTTCCTGGAATGATGGTGGACCTGAAACACAGTCCTATGCTATGATGACAGTTTTTGCCTTACATTAATGAATCCAGAGAAATGATAAAAACTTGCTGCATGCTATTTGTAGGATATGAAGTCATCACCCCCATCCTCTTGTTATTTTCCTGAATATTTCCTGCTCATTTTGATAATGAAATTTTGCCTGGTGGTAGGATGTTGGATAAAGTTGGGTTTAAAAATTACGACCACACATGCATCACACCCCAAACATGTCTGGAAATGTTCAGGAGGTTTGTGCGTGTGTGAATAAGGGTTTAGACTCACATGAGCATATATCAACCCCGAAACAGTACCATCGATGTTACTGTAAAGCCATGCACCCTTTCAATGAGAAATTACTGTTTTGCATGGGTGTTGTCTTACTAACATCCTTTTTATCACCTGTCACCACACTGTCAAACAATAATCTCTCGCATGGCAATAAGGCACAAAATATGTTCTAAAACGGCAGCCAGTCAATAACAAGTATGTCCGAATGAAGTGCAACCAATACTAACCTGGATCTCTCTTAATGCAGAGGTAGAAGAGGAAGGTCTTCATGATGAGCAGGATATAAGGCACAGACAGGCTGGTCAGAGTAGTGTCCATCTCCCTGCAGAAGCCAAACACCTCATAGGTGAACTCTGCATACACTGCTCCCTCCAGCAGGATATGAACATAGATGAACATGTTGTTCCTACAATGAGAGTAAAAAAAATATATATATATTTTAGACAAATATATTGAAAAATGCTTCAGTGTTGAAAAGAAATACAAAAGTGAGACTGTTTCTTAAAACTACAAACCTTTGATGAAACAATTTGTGCAGGCTCCAGTGAGTAAACTTTTGCATCCATGTTGGCGTAAATGGCGCAACTACCTGGGAAGAAATTTAACAGGACAGGTGCTTTTAATGTGTTTGTATTGTTGCTTAACAGCGCCACAAGGCGTCGTATAGTGGAAATACAACCGGGAAATTTCCTTTCTTACCTTTGTTATAGTGTTGAAAAGGACATTAAAGGGGGTTTGCTGTTGTCCTGAGTATTTGCAGACTAGAAATATACATGTCAGCACCACTACGACGTAGATCCCAAACAGAGTGAGGAAATCCATGTCTCATCTGGCAACTTCAGAGACACAGAACAACAGGTGTTTATGGTACAAAGTCAACTCAGGCAGGTAGAAAACGTCAAAATAAGCCAACGTTTTGTTTTTATTCCGTGTTAATGAGAATAACCACAACTTCATTCACACACTGTGTTGCTATTTTAGCAAAATACTGTCTGGTGTGTCTTGTAAAGTGATGAACAAGTTTACGTTAGCATGCTAACCTACGTAAAAGTGCTAGCAATCATAGCACACAAATCCCCGCGTTATAGGTAATTTACAAAATAATATCCCCCTTACCTTCTAGTCTTGGTCATACATAGCTGCCTTAAATTGTTTTATATCACGTCAACATGTTTGTTTTATTAGTGCTATGGCTCCCAGCTCCAGGTATTGTTCAGAGACATGCTACTTCCGTAGCTTTGACGTAGCTGAAAGCTAACAGCTGATGGGCTGTGTTAATACGACACTGCAGCAGGAAGGAGGGAGGATGGATTTGACAGTGTGTAGCTGAATTTATGTATGTGAACTTAGTTTAGACGGTTAAATTCTTCCCTACCCAAAATGATTGAACGATTGAGACCAACATAAGATTGCATTTCTTTTAAAGTTTATAAAAAAAAAGTTCCCCAGCCAGACTCAAAAGTTATAAGTGCCTTTGATTCATATCTCCAAGGAAGTGGTTTTCAACCTTCTTTGTCCGAGGCACACAGGTGATCAAGTCAAAATCTCAAGGCACACTATATCCCCACCTATACAAAATGGCTACTTAAAGTTACCTTAAGTTTGTCTGTAGTTGCAGTAAAAAGTTGACTGTATGCATTGACCCAACCGGGGGGGGGGGGCTTACAGGGCTCATGCCCCAAAAGATTCCTCAAAAGCCCCGAATCTTTTAGCTTGCTCAAAAGGTAGTTATCTGCTGACAGTCATGATAGTTTAATTCATTAACTTGTTATAATGTAGGATAACAGTGCTGTATAGCTGGATGTTGCCACATTTTTATAAAAAAAAAATAAAGAATGATCCAGAGGTAAATTTGACTAACTCATAGAAATTTTAAAGGTATAAATGTTGAATTAGTTGTGATTTTTGGTCAGTTCTATAACTTTATACCAGTTTCATTATACTTTTGTGGTTTATGTCAGTTTTCATTTTTACTCTGAGTCTTATTTCTGCTTAAATTTATTCAGACATTTAATGTTTGTGATTTTTTTAATGTTTTCTGACACAGTGATAAGGAAAAATGGGTGGTATAAGTAGTGAAATTAATGTGACATTCAGTTTTACAACAGTAAAACAGTTTTATTGTACTTAAATGGCAGCTTTTATTTTTAGTGTGAGCCTCATTGCTGCTAAAATTAACTTAGTAATTAAATATTTGTGATTGTTATATGGGGGGTACCTGGTGATATCACCATTACGTATACAGTTTTCTGAAGCTAATCATGTCTTGCTTCTGAAAGAGCCCAGAATCTAAAGACAACCTCACCATGTCTTGTAAAATTAATATTTTGTATTTAATTAACTTTTCAATGTTAGACTCCAAATGTGTTTATTTTCCACTATTAACATCTTGATATGCATAAACTATGGATTTTATACAGAGGAAACAATTGGCAGAAAGTGGCAAAATGAGTTAAAAGTGGCAAAAACAGGCAGAGACGGTGGTAAAATAGATCCAAAAGTGGCAAAATGGGTCAGAAGAGGCCAAAAATAGGCAAATGGCACTAAATGGTGGGCAGGCCTGTCTAGCCTATATGTCAGCCCTGTGGGACCAGGACTGGGATTGGCTCCAGCCCTGGTGACCTCACACTGTACAACTGGTATAGATAAACCACATATAAAAGTAAGGTCAGTTTATCTCTTTCATCAAAATTCTGGCTGATAATACAAAACAGGCTTTTATTATTTTCATTATAAGTCATACTTTTTATCTACTTTCCATAAATCAACACATCAAACCTCTTTAAATAAACAGAGTCACAGTGTGGTGTGTTTCTGGAACTGAAGCATACAAAGCTTTAAAACTGAATTTTCTCAACTTTTTGTCACCTAATACAATTTTTCTTTCACATTTTTCTACTGTTGGGTCATTATAACCTGCTCTTATGGGACTATCACCTGCCTAAAACCTTAAAAACACCAATGCATAGGGTGATCTCTGTGGTACCTGCACTCATTTGGTCAAGCAAGGTTTACATTCCTCATCCTGGTATTTGCAATTTATATGATTTTGGTGTCTCAAGCTTCTCAGCATACTGCAGTTTAACATGCTGCATCATGTTATTTCATCAGTATCTTGCAATATTTGCACAGTTTGTCTTGTCCATTTTCACTCACCTTGATCTAAAACCCTGCTTTGAAACTGACCTGTGCCTCTGTCACCGTAAAATTTTTACTTGCTTTCATCATGTCTTTACACCTCACTTCTGCCGTCACTGACATCAAACAGGAGAAGCCAAAAGCAGCTCGCTTTTAAGTATTGCAACATTTTTTTCTCTTTTGTTGATTTAAATTGCTCCCATATGTATTGATTTTTATTTATATAAAGATGCATTGTTATATTCATTATTTTAATACACAGAAGAGCATGATACTTGTTTGTGTTTTCACAATTTGCTTCAGTGCCAACATAAATAACTAACTCACAGTAACTAAGTACTGTTTCCTCTCTGTTACTGCCATCCATAATACACAGAGGCATCACAAAACACCTGTTGGATCTGGTTGCGGACATGGCCCAGCACTCATATTACAGCTCACAGTACTGGAGAGAGAAGCATTACTCAGGAGCCCTGCAGGCACATCTATGGATGCTGTTTGAAAAGGTATGGGATGTTTGTCTTTGCTTTATGTGCCATAAAGTATCTTAAATGTTGCTTAATGTTGTATATGTGTTCTCCTGTATTTTAATATACTTTTAAATCCATTTTTAACTTTAATGTGGCTGTTAAGCTTTGCATAAAGATTAAACATTTCAGGTCTCAGACTTTGTGACAGAAAAGATCACATTAATGTCTAGAATATAATGTAGATGGGTCAAAAATTAGAGGAAGGATTCCATATAGTGAGTTAAAAAACGAGGACAATTTTATCGGACTTAACGGCTCATTAGATGTCACTTCTCTCTGTGCTGTCTTGCTCTGCATGAGCGACTGTTTTGGCTGTAATTTAATAGGAGAGTTTGATTGATGTGAACAGTGTCTGTTTAAAGATACAGCCATTTGTGTTTAATTATTCACCTGGTGCCAGACTTCCTAGGACTTTATCATTGGCTGTCTGGCTACTAATGACAGTTTACACTGCAGTAACCAGCGCAGTGAGTATAATACATCAACAGCAGTGCTTTAACTACTGTTATTGGAAAACTGACTAAACATTGAGGAATAAGCGTCTCTGCATATACTGAAAAATGCAAAAGAAAATACCTTAAGGGTTATGGAGATGTCTTTCCAAACAATGTACACACATTGGACACATGGACATGTGAGAAAGTTTTATCAGACAGACTAAGGGGAAATTGCTATATCAGTGTTCAACTGGTAAAGGACTTTAAAATGTTATTAGTGTTATTTCATTTTACTGGCCAGTTTGAGAATCATTATCTTTGAAAGCTGGGACACCTTATGTTTGGCTACTGTCTTAGCAGTTCTCTTTTTACTTACCAAGTTTATATGTAGCAACACTTGGCCGCATTCATTTGGAGATGCTGTTTGATCAACAAATGCATCCCCAAAATGATCATCCTCCAGGTCTGTTAGGTCTCTTTTGGTCTCCACCAGCTCCTGAGAAATATACATGGGACTTAAGCTGTGAAATGCTATCAGTGAACCAGTTATATGCTGCCAGTCTTGCCTTGTAAAACTTAAGAATGAGCTAAAGCTTAAAAAGAGGGAAGTAAATTGAACTATAGAACTGCAAAGTCAGACGAACTTCACTGAGTTATTAAATATTATTCATTTGTTTATTTCATTGCTTTTCTGCAATGACCACTCAACAGTCACAGAGTCACTATGATGACCACTCAACAGTCACAGAGTCACCCTGATGACCACTCAACAGTCTCTGCTGTAACTTTGTCCTTTTTGCATTAATACACCTTTTTTTTTACCCAATCCACTTTATATACCTCTGTTTATATTCTTATTGATATATTTTTAATTTATTTTGTTTTTCTACAACCACTTTTTTACTGGGTACTGGTCCATATCAACTTACCTTGTTTCTTTCTTTATTTTCAAATCTTTCTCTTGTCGCACTTCTACCATTCTTGGCTTCAATTATTTACTCCATTTGTATGGCTATTGTCAGTTTTACAGACATATAACTACTCTGTATGTACGCCTAGATGGTTATATTTGTTGATATTTTTTTTGTTTCTTGTTTTAGTTGCAAATAACATTATAGTATTTAAGTACTGGAAAGTTTAGCAACCTTAGTAAAGGCTTGTATCAACAACAGTAATGTTCTTTACATTTTCTTATATGCAGACATTTCTCTGGCATAATCCTGAAGTTGTTTATGTCACATTAAACTTTCATACATAGAGGCCTGGCCTTTTAACATTTACAATATCTCATTTATACATTGTAAATTTATTTTACAACCTTAACAGAGCCTTTGATGCAGATTGTATCTTGACACTGCAGGATTTTGTCATACATTCTGACTTATCCCCAGGTACTATCTGTCCTATGGCTCAATTGGTTCCTACTTTATTTCAATCTTTAAGGGAGGGGAGTCTGTGTTCCTTCATACAGAGGGGTGGAGGTGTGCTGAAGATTCAGCTTATAATCCTACTAATCCTACAGGCTGAAGTCTTAAATTGCCCCTGCTCCCTCTCAGTGGACTTAACAATGCTGGGTGCTCACACACATGGACACACACATGGACAAACAGATTCCCAGTCAAGCAGACGCTCCAATTAGTACTCATCAGGCTTCCTTGCATCGACACAGAGTGATTCTGGGCCAGCAGCGGTCCCTCGGAGAGCCACCTAGCCAAGAGAGGAGGAGGAGGAGGAAAAAAGACACATTGGTGTATTTATAGAAAAATGAGGCCTCACAATACCCTTTTTGGAGAGAGAATTATTAAGGAACCGAGGTGCGCGGGTGCCTGCGTCCCAGTTTTCTGATTAACACTGTGCAAGCAGGCTGGCCCCGGGATGAATCAGGGATGAGACGCAGGACTAACTCCTTGACACACTCGCTGAGAGACTGCACTCGCTTCTCATGCACACTCACCCTTAGCTCACGAGGACACTGCTTGGTTTTCAAGGAGGAAGAATGGGGCAGTGTTTTCACTTCGTCACCCTTTCTGTTTGACTTTGGGGGTTATCAGAGGGCAGTCTGCTGGGTTTTTTTAAACATCACTTAAAGAAGACAGATTGGATATAAAGCTGCCAGCAAGGCTGCCTTCTATTTGACATTCAAGATGAAGAAGTTTTTGCAAAACAAAAAAGGCAGATACTCTTTCCGGCAGAGCAAACGGGGCTCTCGGTATCCATCCAAAGATTTCTGTAAGTCTTTTATCGGCTTTGTCAGCTGTGTGAATCCTGCTGTGGCACATCTTTAGCTTCCAGCTGCGTTAGAGGGCTTACAGCTGATTATATTTAGCAAAAATCAACATGTAAATTTGTAGTAAATCTGTTTTATACATATATAAGTGATGTTTTTCAAAACTGTCACATGCGGATTATATCATTCTCATCCAAAGATTGGCCTTCAGCTGCTACAAGTGCCTTTTTATTTGCACGTTAACCTTATGTGATTAATTGAAGCCATTTTTTATGAGCTCTTACCTGAGTAGAAGTGTCGTCAGTGGCACTCTCCCTTACTTTGTTACATAACTACCATTCAACAGGATAGTCCTTCATGTGCATGAATAAAAAAGAAGCAGGAGACCTTTTTGCTTCTCAAGCTAATTAAGGTCACAATCTCTGCAATGCCTTAATTTGATTGGCTGCTATGGAGTTTGTGAACCAGGTCAGGGACCTGACAGGGTGACATGGATCAGGGTTACAGAGCTGCACTGGATATTACAACTTGAGACACGAGAGATAGCAGATAAGAAGGGAGGCAGACGGATGGATATGGAAGGGTAGAACTGGAGCTTGCAATAGGATAACTTAATCCAAGGTTGTTTTTTTTGCGATGTCTGTAAACTTGAATATTTTGGCCTCAGTGGGTAAGTGAAAATAGTGTCTAACAGGCTAGAATATTGTTTTTTATGGTACATGGTTTTTCAACTTGGCAAACTATTTTTGTGGTTTCAGAAGGGTGTAGACAGGCCTGTATGAGGGGCCATTTGGGACATAATTTTCATATTCATACATGCTGTTTTATCATCATAAAACATTTACTCCAGAGTGAATCTATCCTCAATTCCTCCATTTTCTCATCTCTTATAGTCCTCAGCATGCCGTCGTCCAATCAGGGCTGGCCTGAAGAGTTTGGCTTCCAGCTGGGTGGAACCGGACCGAGTTACATCCTGTCTGTGGAGGAGGGAAGCAGCGCCCATCTTGCAGGGTTACAGGCAGGAGACCAGGTCCTGGAAATTGAAGGCCACAATGTGTCAACGCTGGGCCCTCAAGCTGTTATGGCCATTGCTCAAACTCAGAAGAACATCCCGCCCAGTATCGGAGTTGTGTCACGAGTACAGCAGGTCTTAAAACTTTTGGAATCCAAGCCAGCTGTAGTGCATACGTTGCATTTGAACGCATAATAAGTTAATTTAAAAAATCACATTTATTCTGCTTTACAGATGGATATTATTCCAGGTCCGGACGGTCGTTTTGGGTTTACCATCGTGGGAGACTGCCCCCTGCTGGTGGAAGACTGCTCGCCTTGTTCTCCAGCCGGCCGCGCCGGTTTGAGAGCTGGGGATTACGTCATGGAGGTCAATGGGATCCCTGTCAGGCAGCACGAGACGGCCGCGGCGCTGATCAAGGCCTCTCAGGGGAGGACTCTTCGTCTGGGGGTTCTGTGCCTGGGCCAGAGACAGAAACACAGCATCAGCGTGGAGGACAGTCAGATAGGAGGAGATGGGGCCAGACTGGACCGTAAATATAAAGCTCTGGAGTTCAACAGGAAGGTAATTTGAAGTGATCCCTGTTTTAAGCTTTATTCCTTCATGTGGACCAGATTATTGAGAGTTCAAAGGTTCTAAAGTCACATTTTCAGTATCAACTTTTATCTATTAGATGCTGAATGCTACAGATACCAATTTTCCCAGTAGGCTGTCTCTGAAAGGGTTTTGTATGTCTCCCTTCCTGGATTAAGGTTGGTAGATTTTCAGTTTAAAAAGTGGATTTCTTTGCTCCACTTGATAAAAGATCATCATTGACTGAAAACTTTATGTATTAGTGAGCAGAAATGAATATAGGACAGAGACTTTTGAATGGCAGGTTCAGCTTTCAGATCATGCCAGATAAGACTGAAGTTATTTTTCTCCTACTGTCGACATGAACTGGGTTACCAGGAGTTTGTAGAGTCTGAAATAGCCCATACCACTCGCTGGCCTAGCACACCTCCATGCAGAGAGCCTTAGCCATGCTGGATTGTTTACAACGGAGGCGCTCAGGCTAGGTTAACACTGCAGGCCTTAATGCTCGATACTGATCTTTTCTCAGATCCGATTTTTTTTCAGTCAACTTCTAAAAGACCAGATACATATCTGATTTAGATCCACTCTCAAAAGTGGCCTGATTCTGATTGGAAAAGGTCAGATTCAGTGTGACTTGTGCTGTTCACACTGTCAGAAAAATCAGATTCAGGTCACTTTTAACTGCAGTGTGAACGTAGCCTTAGATAACTCTGCAAGCAGTGATGGACTCTCTATCTGGCATACCGGGCATTTCCTGGTCGGTCGACGCACTTTTGGGTCGGTATGATTTATTCATTTTATTTCCACTATGTACAGGCTCCATAGTGGCGCTACCCCTTTATATTGACTTTTGACTGGTCTGACCCCCCTCCCATCCCCACTCAGCTCCTGATTGAAAGTGAAAGCATTCAGAGAAAACTAAACTTACGCACTGAAACGATCGGCTGAAACCATAAATAAATGCCAAATTAAAGAAATAGTCAATCAAGATGCTGCAAAAGTGTCAAAGACTCTGCAGTCCCTATAGGAGACGGTCTGACGCTGGTGAATATACAGGTGCTGCATCATGTGGAGGAAAAGGGGACAGAGCAGCAGAGGCTGGTGTGTGACAGGGGAGCAGAGGTGTTACAGGTGAGCCTGAGATTGAAGCAGTGAATGAGCTCTTTAGAGTATCATAATATAAGCTAAACAACATTATTAGACTGTGGGTACCCTTTATTTATGAAGAGAAAAATGGTTTGAGATTAAATCTGTAGCTCTTCTGTTATCTGAAGAATGAAAAGACGGTTAAGTCCTCTTACTACACCTTAAAAGTCCTCCATTGGGTTTTCTTTTATTTTGTGTGTTCATGAGTTTTGAAAAGCAGCTTCAAATTTGTATTTATTGACATCATTCCGGTAAATCTACTGGACTGATGATTGTAATTTCTTACTTTCAGCATTTATTTTACATTTTGGCATTTTTAATTTGAAAATAAAAAGATGATGAAAAGCAGGGAATTTTTTTTTAAGTAATTACTTTTTTTTCTTTTGAGTAGGGCAGATGTGTCCACCTTACTCACCTCTGACCACAGGTAGTCAGTCAGAACAGTGAAACACCATTAGATGTGTCTGTGCCTTACTGCTGAGCTCTCAGCAGAGACTTGACTTTTCCCAGTGATCTGTAGTGTAATTCTCTAACTATTTAGTCTCTATTTTTTGTATCATCCTGTTGTGAGTCCTCTTAGTGTAAAGGAATGATTGTGAGGCTTTATTTCCCCCATGTTAGGTTAAAATTCTCTGCTTTAAGTGTGAAGGATCAGGAATGATCTTTGAGGGATTTAAACTTGACTGACCGTGTTCTCTATGTGCACGTGTGATGATGAGATCTGTTGTTCTGTGAGAAGATGCTGAGAACAGAGGAGTTAACTTCAAGAAGTCTAAAGTTGGACTCTACATTGTGGTATAATTCAGTAATGTTACATTAAGGTCAGTATCTCCATCTGTTGTCCTTGTTGGGCTTGAGTTTACCGTGTTATGCTCTCAGCAGATTTTTGGAGCATTCAGTATCTTTGAGCTTAGCCTAGAGATTTTTTGGACATTATCTGTTGTTGTTTTGGGTTGTGATATGAACAAACGTTTGCATAAAGAAAGCATTTTTGTCCACTTGTGTTGATAAGGATATTTAAATTTTGAGAAATAGTCCTGTAAGGTACATTTAGAACAGCTAAAAAAGTGTGATTAATTTGCAATTAATCTTGAGTTAACTATGAAATTTGTGGGATTAATCACGGTTAAAATTTTAATCTATTGACAGCCCTATTTCCTATGATTCTGGATTTTTCTTTTTCCACTTACTTTGTACACTGTAATGTCAAGATATTTGTCTTATAAAATCCCTGCCATAGGTTTCATTATCAGTCTCACCTTCACTCACCCTGAGCTCTGATAACTGAACTGCAACATGATCGCTTAAAACAACTGCATGCCACAATGCCAGTTGTTATTAAAAATACTTTCCTTGTTCTCACAGGATGATTTTTTTGTAGTTTATATGATCATTACTATGCAGTGAGACAAAGAGTAAACATAGACACAGCGATTTCTGCTTCACACACTGTCTTCTCATCACTCTGCTAATCATCATGACCTGCAGGTATTTATAGTATCATTAAGCAGAGTGTGTAACAACCTTCACACATTCTTAACATATTGTTATGATGAGTCAGGCTAAGCTCGCTGTTACAAAGCAAAAGTAAATAAATAAATGAAAGCTTTTGTTCCCCAGTCATACTTCGCTTTCATGATATCCTGTAGTGGGAGAAATGGCTGATTTATGTGGGCACTAAAGCATTATGTTAAAATATCAGTGTGGATCCTGTAAACAACTGTAGTGAAACTCGTGCGTAATGATGAATAGTGGATTCAGTGGTTTTTTTTTTTTCCTTTTTTATAACCATTCCTGCCTTAGTAAGCAAACAATATGTGTTGTCTTACCACCCTTTTGTTCATAAGCAGCCCAACTGTGGCGTCAGTAATTTTTTATTATTATTATTATTTTTTTTAGCTTTCCTTAATTTGGTGTTTATGATTGGCTGTGAGCGTGTTACACTTTATGTATCATAAACTATGGTGTAATAGATTTTTAAAGATAAATGACAACTTCAGTAAATGTTTGTGTTCATTTGTAGCAGTCATCTCATGGAGCTAGCTGGTTAGCCTGCTAGTTATCCTGAAGTGAATACAAATAACAGAAAAAAAAAAAATAACAAAGAAAATGCATGTTTGAACATGAAACATGTGAATGCCGTACGTGGAGATAATGGCAACTAAAAACATGAACTATATCCATTTATTTAAAAATATATATATCCAAATGTTTTCTTTAAATGAGTAATTTCCACTCGGAATCACTCGGAACCATTGATCGACATGATGATGTCAATCAATGGTGATGACGTAGACCAAATGTTTAATTGGACGACAGATTGAAAGTGGGCGGTGCCCAATGTTCAACAGTGGGTGGTGTCAAATACTCGTTGGTCATCGCCCTCTATTGCACACTGCATTGAGGGCTACTAGGATCTATCAGTTACAGTGGTCTACGGGTCATTAAAAGTATCATAATGGAGAAATTTGTGCCAGAAAACATTAAATTTAATTCCCAACTTCTGTCTCTCTGCTCTGGCACAGAGCCAAGCAGCTGTATTCTGATCATAGCTCACGCTTAAAAAAAACTGTAACATAGCAGCATAGCAATCAGATAATTCCTCCATTCAAGTTGTAGCTTTTTTTTTTTTTTTTTTTAATATGAAGGATTGTATTTCTTGTGAGTGGGAATGGCTTCAGCTCATTCAACTCACACATCCTCACCATAACACGCCCACCCTCACCAGCAGACGTTACAGCCTCATTTTTATGATTTTGAAGCCTAATTTGATAAACTTAGAGATGTTTTTCAGGACTGAAATTTGGCCTGGTGGTTCATAAGACAGTGGCCTTTCATAAAACAAACCTAAAATACTATGTTTCTGTAATCACTTTACAGGGACTTTAAGTCATAGGTAATTTTAAAGACAAAAATGTGCTTTTTTCCTTGCAGAGGTTTTAATTTCTCTTCCACTTAACAGTCACACTCACAGTCTTACATCATATTCGCCCCTCCATCAGGTGGACCAGATTTTAGCCGATGAACCTGAGGTGAAGGAGAAACTCTTCGCTGTGCTGAAGCAGTACGCTGCTGAGAAGAGAGTGGAGTGGTTGGCTTCGGTCCTGCCCGACATACTCACGACTGACGAGCATCGACAGCTCATCTCCAGCATCAGGTAAGAGCTGACCTTTACCTTCAGTTACAGTTGACCTGCAAACACAGAGAGACTGCTCTAGGCTGCCTGTGTTTAGGCTGAGGAACTTAAACATAATCATATATTAAATCAAAATTGCAATGTTGGAGGAAAATAATCACAATTAGATTATTTTCCCATATTGTTCCGCCCCAGGGAGGAGGCGAGGGTGGGAGCGGTGATCTGAACAGGTCATGGCTCAGCTCCATTTCCTCATGCTGCGCCAACGATTTTATAGTATCAGGAGCATCTTTGTGATTTTTGTCATTTCCAGTTTGGTGTTCTTTTCTGTCATGGCAGCTGGTGCTCCTCGTATTTGTGCAATATTGATGAGAGAAATGTAGAGAGCTGTAAAATTGCTCTCATTTTCATCCTTCTGACTTTGTAAGCTGCTTGCTAACTTGTTTGCAAGGTCAACAGGTCCAGTAGTTACTAGCTGAATGGAGGCATATTGCCATCTGGCAGAGCCAAGTCAGACATACAGTATAACCGGTTTTCCCGTGAGGTGGTATACTGGAATAGTAGTCTGGTTACCTGGTAAGCTTTAACTGTAGCTTGACTTATTTCTGCATGTAAACCCACTCAGTGAGGCTTTTTTGTGACTTCTTTGTAATCCTTTGTGTTTGTATTTATGATTGGATGAATTTAAATTGTTGTTCGCAGTCCCGTCTCTTAAAAAGTCACTGACACATGAATTATAAACAGTATGCCACTGCTCTTTCTCAGTGGCAGTATCAAACTCCCACGGTGTTGACATTTTCTTTCACATTTGACCATGAAAAATCAGTTTGACAAACGGGTGACTTCTCCTGCCGTGAATAAAGCCCTCGTCTCTGAATCATCGGTGAGCTGTACCAGCTTTAAACAAATAACTATCAGCCATTTGAATCAATGCTTACTACATAATTTACTGCTTTATTTATGGTTGTCGGCACATTCTGACGGTCAACCAGCACATCGGTGCCTGCCTTGTTTTGTCTCATTAGTGCATGACAGAGCAAAAGTAGCTGTGTATGAATCATTAATTATGTCCCTAAAGGGCTCTCATACTGGGCTTTGTAAGTTAACCTTTGAAACAATAGTAAAAGTCAGTAAATCAGGGCTGTTCTGACAAAAAACGATTGATTCTGAGCCAGCTAGGGAGCACTATATTCAGTTTGGTGTGGAACGGCACGCATTTTTTTGTGTTTCCATAGAGCAAAAGTTGGAAAGGGTCCAAAAAACCGACCCGTACCGTCCCACTTTTCAGCACTCTTCTGTAGGGGTACCAATCTTACATATCCATCCCAAAATAGTGAAGCTACACACACAACAAAAGGGGGTTGCACTGACGTCACGTCAGCGCGCGACACAGCTGCTCAGCTTCGGGCTGCAAAACACGGAAGTCTCTGTGAGGGGCGTAAAAAACGGGGAGAAAATGGACTAATGTCTGCATTAATCTGGGATATTCGGATTCAGCAGAGATTCAAACTGTTTCCTAGTCTGTGGATATTGATATCTGGCCACAAATCAAGTTTCCTGGAGTTTTTCTGGACCTGATTTTAAGAACACAAAGCAGAGCCTGAAGGCACACAGCCTGGTCTATCCGTGATGGATGTGGAACTAAATTAATACTGAAGTTTTGTGAATACGAAGCTTTATATCAGTTCATTCACGGTAGTGTAACTAGTCATTCATCTACTTCTTACTTTAGGTAACTTGTGAAAAGATCGCTCTGTGGCTGTTGAACGTGCTCATAAAGCTTTGGGCTGCAGGGGTGCAGGTGGCCGAGTGGTTAAGGCGCGCGCCCATGTACGCAGACGGCCCGGGTCCGATTCCGGCCTGAGGCCCCCCACCACATGCCTCTCCCCCACTCTCATCCCTGTTTCCGATTCTGTCTACTGTCCTCCCCTATCCAATAAAGGCACAAAAATGCCCAAAATAAACCTTTAAAAAAAAAAAAAAAAAAAAAACTTTAGGCTGCAGCCTACTTTGAAATGAGATCAGTGCACCCAGGATTTCTGACTTTGTCTAATTTGATTTTATCACCAGCTGAACTTTTACTTTATTTTTAATGTAGCGAATTCTCACAGTACAGCTCTAAACTTTCATATTTTGTCGTATAAACTGTTCTAGACTAGATATATTCACATATTAACGTACCATTATGACTCTAAACGTTTCTGTACACATATTTCCATCAGCTGAGGATTTGTACTGACTGCGGTTAACATAACTGATATGTAGTTATTTTTTAAAAAGCACTTTCAGCTGAAATAAAGCTGTTTAACGCGTATTCCCTACTGATTTCTGTCGGTCATCCTTTCTGTAACTCTGTGGCTGGACCAGCAGACTCGTGCTGCATGTGACGTCACATGCATAGCTTTTACAGTCCACCCATCAAGTGAGGGCACAGGTGTTGGTGGAAACGTAAACTATTTTGGGGTTTAGCGTACCGAACCATACGAAACGGTACTGACCCAAACCAAACCCCCTGATGGAAACAAGGCTTATAAGATATTTCCTCTGTGAATATTGCTGGAGGAGCCTTCTTCAATATCATCCTCCTCTTTCTCTCCATGTTTTCTGCTGTTGACAAAATGCTCATTCTGATATCATCTGGTTCCCCAAACTGTAAGTAGCCATTCCTGTTAGTCACTTGGACACATCATATGTGATTCCAGGAACTTGCTTTATCTTTGGTTAAAGCACTTCTGAAACACATCTTATTGCTAATTTGTCTGGTGGAATTTATACTTCTCACTCTTTGTTTTTTGACGTAAATGCAAAGTTTTATTCACCTCTTTATCACAGGGCTTTCTTGTAAAAGAGATTGTGTAAAGATGAAGGTTCAATAGAAATAGAATTAATGTGAAAATACTACTCAGATATTACTTATAATGTCAACACTTCTCACTAGAGGCTGTTCTCCAAGGACATAAGAATCAACTCAGTCAGTATTTCCATTTGTGTAACAGCAGAGCCATCACTGTTATTCTATTATGAATCATAGCAGTGTATCCTACACACATCCCCAGTGAAAAGCCACATAATCTGCCAGGATTAAATGCATAATGATTTAACAAACAAGCTTTGGATTAAAGGGGGTCCTGCTTGCAGCTAGTCAGTCCACAGCAGGTTTAGGTGGGCTCCATCTGCCACCCCGGGGTAAATCCACACTGACCCTTGAAGTTGCTTAAAGTGCCATCGACGTGAGTGAAACTGGGAGACTAAAGTGACCAGGGGGGGTCCTCAGCTTAGAGTTTTTTAGCTGTAAATGAGGATTGGCAGCATGGATCGGGATCACAGCATGGAGGTGTGTGTGATGCTGAGCCACGGACAGATTTAGTTGAGTGCTCGCTCCATGAAAACATCATTTAATACCGGTGGCCATGCTGCTCTGCATCCACAGGCTCTTCCAAATTAAAAAGAGGAAAAAATGGAGCTACAGGAATGGAGTAAAGCCAGATGACTAAAAGTGAAAAAGGCATTCATGCAGCCAGAGTTTTGTGGTTGTCTTTGTGCCAGAGTGGCCAGCTCTCCTTCCTTTTTTAACCCCCCTGAGAGTTAGTCCACAGATTGCACTTCTTCCACAAGTATAGCCAATCAAACTGTTTGAATCTCTCACTACACTGGCTTCTTGCACTCTTACACCACTTTATAGTGTTATTAATATCAGGAGTGGGAAAAATATCGAAAAGGCAATCTATTCCTGACTTGTATGATGGAATGAATCACTGGTGAAGGAAAATTATATTTCAATTTGAAAAATATGACCCCCTTTTAAATGTCCAGTCACAATGGTGCTTATGACATGAATGAGGGCAACATGAACAGAAGATTAATGGCCAAGAAGAGGCTGACAAGAGGATGAAAGAAGACAGGGAGATAATGTCAGACAGTGGTGAAAAAAAGTCAAAAGATAAAGCATGATGAGAGGTGAAACCAACACCAATTTGCATTTAAAAAATAAATTAAACCCACACTTAACCCTTTCAGGGATTTTGATGTTCTTCAGTTAATCAAATCTCAAGTGTATGATTGTCTTGCATTATATCAGTTTTTTCAGAGTTGCTGTTGTCTTGAAATTATTATCATTATTATTACTAGGGACATAGTTGCATTTTGTATCATATCCCAGTGTACTGAACAGTACCAACCATACAATACTGATCATATTTTAATGGATCCTTTATTATGTAACTTACATAATCTCCTGTAGTCAGACTTTAACACTAAAGCAGCAACACTAATGTTTGTGGAGGGGAAGGCACTATACTGGACTTAAACATGGACACAAAGCAAATCAGCAAAATTAAGCAGACAATAAGATGACAAATGCAGCTTTCAATGAATGCACATGACACACTTACCAAAGCTAGTTCTGACCATTCCAGACAGAGTGATCAAAACGTCTTACTTGTGATAAGAGTGTGATTTGAGTCTGATGTCCAACTGGATCCAGAAGTGAGCAGCAGTTCCTTCCACAGTTCCAGCAAGTTAAAAGTTGTGTGGCGTCAAGATGCCGCTTTGGGAGGAGAGCAGGGTTTGTATCGTCCTTCTGAGCCAGGAGAAGATTTGTGTCCTTCTTTGGATACTGGTGGGCTTTCTGCAGCACTCCTGTCCGTATGATGTAGAAGGAAGGAAAGAAACTCTTGTACTTGACCGGTTAATTGCTAACTGCGCTAAAATTTAAGCTAAAGCTGGGAACACAAAGCAATAGTGAAAGACAACTGGTCTGCTGCTTAAATGACGTAGGAAAGGGTCAATTAGAGGGGTGTCACAGTGGGTTTTATTACCTGTGGACCCCCTGCAGTCTCCTCAGGTCTCCTCCTGTCAGAGAGGAGAGTGATGTGCTGCAAAGCATACTGGGATGATGGGTGTCTCAGGCTTGTCTGAAGATTCCCTCCAAAAGTACTACAGTTCAGGCTTCGACAGTGCAATGTAAGCTGAGTCTTTGTCTCATGAACTCCACCACATGGCTTACCTGACACACCAGATGGATTTGTTTCACACCTCGATCTGGAAAGCCTCTCATAGACAGCATTTGGGAAAGGACAGAGTATTTGAAAAAAACTCAGAGGGTAATTGAATGAACACTCTGTCTGATCTTTACAGGCCAATCAGAGCAACAACACATGTGATGTAGCAGTTACCGAGGCGCGCCCCTACCAAGGAGTAAACTCCATAGAGATCTGCAAATCGCAGACCATGGCCACTATAGACATGTCAGTACACAACTTCTGTCATTTTTGAAAAGAAAACAACTCAATACTGTTCTTTGTTCTTCTTTTAACAAAGAAATGTCAAGTTCTGATGAAACTGGCGCTTTAGCAGCATCCACGCTAATGTCTTCCAGCATTATTGCCTCTTGTTGCTGCTCGCTTACGTCACGACTCTGCCACGCCTGAAAGTACTGCCCCTCTTCGCTGATTGGTCCTGTCACTTTCTAACCAGGCCCAAATTGTTCAGATGGGAGCTTTGCAAGAAGTGAGAAACATCGGAAAAGGGCGTATCCATCTGCTTTGTAAGGTTACCACATGGCTGATTCCCAACAGAACCTATTGTATTGTATCGTATCGGATTGTTGCCAATTCTTTGTATTAAAGGTTGTTGTTAGACAAATTAGCCTGATGTCATTAAATCACATCGCGACATATCAACCCATATCATAGCTAATTGTATCGTAGCTGTATCGTATTGTGTCTTATCATATTGTAACAATCGTATCGTCAAGTCTCGTATCGTATCGTATCGTATAGCATGGTGATGTATCATAATTGCTTAAACATTCCACCCCAAGTTAAAATACTGTAAGAAGAGTTGCAGATGTGTAAGTTAAGGGTTGAAGAAGTCCTGAAGAAAAAAAAATGAGAGTTTTTTTCTCCCTTAAGTTGGTCATGAATTATTCAAACACCAGAGAACTCCTCATTGGTATTTGTGTAATGAAGGGCACTCCTATTTGCATGAGCACTAATAACAACCTTAATGCCACTTCTCTATTGTTTTATTCCAGCCCCCACCCGCCTCACAACTCTCTTACCTCTCTCTCCCCCTCTCTCTGAAGGGGGTTTGTGTTTGGCTGATGGATTTTCTTCTCATTATTCTGCTCAGAGCCCGAGCTGTTCCCTACTCCCTCTCTTCTTCTCCCTCTCTCCCTCTCTCTCTCTCTATCTCTCTCTGTGTGGTGACCGTTTTCCCCTGACATTTGGTAAAGACAGCCTTCTGCATGCACCAAGGTTTCTCCATATATTTTATTTCCCTCCAAGAAGCAGCAGGGGTGTCTTGATACAACTTAGTGCTTAGGTTTTTTATTTCTGAGCTATGGGTGACAGCTGAAAAGATGAACTGTCTGGGGTGAGTATATTTTTTGCTTTTTTTCAGTGCTTGCATTCCTTCATTTTTAAAGGTATTTAGGTATTTGATGAGCTTCTTTTGCTCTGCACTGTTTGCACAAAGTGGCATCATTGTTATTATGTATGCAAAGTGAGAGGTGAGTGAATATTTAATGCTGGTGAACAGACGATTGCTACTGTTGATGCTGAATATTTGGCATTTTTGCTTCTAAATGTGCTTTTCTTTGGTTGTGTTTTTCATCTGTCTTGAAGGCATTTTCCAGGCTTTAAATCCATAATTGATTCACTCAAATTAACCGTAAACTGTGGGGTTTTTGTTGCTCATTGTGATGCAGCCACTTTGATGGACACAGCTGGTTGTACCACAGTTACCAATGCAAAAAGAAACACTTGTGTTGTTTTCTCATAAGAGAACAAAGTCATTAGGATGAGTGATGCTCTGATTTTAGGATGTAATCTCCTTCCACGTGTTTGATGGTGTGCATCTGTGTTGTGCTGTGGAGCTGAATGTTGAATTTTTTTGGGATTACATAAATATTAATTTTAAAAAACCTGATCCACCAGTTCAATGTGGAGGCTGCACGTTTTTTCTTTATTTTTCAAATAGCAGGCATGCTTGGTGTTTCAATAACACGTGGAATATCAGAGTAATTGGATGTTAGCATTGTGATCATGGAGGTTTGTATCTGAATAGCTCTGGATTTAAAGCTCTGGAGAAATCAAAAGAGCATGCACAGCTCCAACAAGGTAACCAAACCTTTTTGCCGTTTTTTTTATGCAGAGACTTGAGTTCAGTATCAGACTAGAAGTGATTAGAAGTAGATCAAGCTGGGTCTGAATAATCCACAAGTCCAAATTCATCAGCCTCCTGCCCATGCTGTCCTCAAAGCCTTCCTTTCAGCACTGCTGACAAAGGTGGTGTTTAATGTTAACTGCTAGAATCAGTGGCTGCAGGGCATGGAGCTGCTACAAGATTAGAAACACAAGTGATTCACAGACTGTTTAACTGAATAGATCAATGAGCAGAAACTGCACTAAAAGCCAGTACAGTTTAACCCTTTGAAGCCTGTTGTATCATATTTGATATATACTTTTATGATACCTCTATCTAATCAATATGATCAATAAACTGCCTAAAAAAATTCTGAATACAATCTGATAAATGATAAAAAATGCCCTCAAGTGGATTATAAGTTTCCAAAACACCTAATGTATCAAATGAGATTAAAAAAAAATGCATGTTAAATTTTATGGAAATTTGGATTTTTTCGTAATCCAGTAGAAAGTTAAATAAACATTTCAGTTTCAAAAAATGAGAATTTTCTGGCAATAATTTGTGTTTTCAGGCTTTAATGGGTTAAAATAGAAGTTTGGAGTTTAAAATTTTGTTCTTCCATCAGGTACTATCTACTGATGCGTGAAGTCAGGCTATTTGAGGGAATGTGATGAAAGTTAGCACACAAACTCTGAACCCCCTGTGGATTCAGTCATTAACTTAAAATGATTTTCTCTCTTTTTATCTCCTGTAGTTCTCAAGGATTACATTATTACACCATCCTTGGATCAATGACCTTATTGAAACTGAAGGTGTTCTTAGATATTATTTCGGCCCTTTGAGAGTGGATTTTTTTTAATCTGATAGGGAAATTATGCTAATCCATTGCACAGGTACCCAAAAGTAGGACAGGGGACTGGAAAAGAGCTCAATGCATGAAAATTGCCAAACTTATGTGTCATGATAAGACAGTAACAGAAGTCTCATGGGACCATCCTCTAAAATGTACAGGAAACAGACTATAAACACATTTTCGTCAATTTTTGGTCAAATTTAGGTGTTTTTGCTAATTCTCAAGTTTCACATTTTTTCATGCTTCCCTGAGGGATTTCTTCCAATTGATTCCAGAATTTTTTTTGCTCATTCTAAACAAGTTGGAGATAAAAAGTTATCAAAAGCTTTGTAAAAGAATGGGTCGCTCTCAGGAGCTCAGTGAATTCCAGCGTGGTACTGTGATAGGATGCCACCTGTGCAAGAAGTCCAGCTGTGAAATTTCCCCGCCCTTAAATATTCTACAGTCAACTGTCAGTGGTATTATAATAAAATGGAAGTGATTGGGAACAACAGCAACTTAGCCATGAAGTGGTAGGCCACGTAAAATGACTGGATGCTGAGGTGCATAGTGCGCAAAGGTCGCCAACTTTCTGCAGAGTCAATGGCTACAGACCTCCAAACTCCATGTGGCCTTCAGATTAGCTCAAGAACAGTGCGCAGAGCTTCATGGAATGGGTTTTCATGGCCGAGCAGCTGCATCCAAGCCATACATCACCAAGTGCAATGCAAAGCGTCCGATGTAGTGGGGTAAAGCACGCCGCCACTGGACTCTAGAGCAGTGGAGACGCATTCTCTGGAGTGACGAAACACGCTTCTCCATTTGGCAATCTGATGGACGAGTCTGGGTTTGGGGGTTGCCGCGAGAACAGTACTTGTCTGACTGCATTGTGCCTAGTGTAAAGTTTGATGGAGGGGGGGTTATGGTGTGGGGTTGTTTTTCAGGAGCTGGGTTTGGCCCCTTAGTTCCAGTGGAAGGAACTCTGAATGCTTTAGCATAACAAGAAATTTTGGACAATTCCATGCTCCCAACATTGTGGGAACAGTTTGGGGATGGCCCCTTCCTGTTCCAACATGACTGTGCATCAGTGCACAAAGCAAGGTCCATAAAGGCATGAATGAGAGAGTTTGGTGTGGATGAACTTGACTGGCCTGAGCAGAGTCCTGACCTCAACCCAACAGAACACCTTTAGGATGAATTAGAGCGGAGACTGAGAGCCAGGCCTTCTCGTCCAACATCAGAGTGTGACCTCACAAATGTGTTTCTGGAAGAATGGTCAAAATTCCCATAAACACACTCCTAAACCTTATGGATAGCCTTCCCAGAATAGTTGATGCTGCAAAGGGTGGACCAACGTCATATTAAACCCTATGGATTAAGAATGGGATGTCACTTAAGTTCATATGCGAGTCAAGGCAGGTGAGCGAATACTTTTGGCAATATAGTGTACATCTGCAGTCCTTGTGACAGTCATCATCAAACTTCACAGAGATGATCACGCATTGATCCTGAATACATTCATGCATCAATATCATTACTTCGTCACAGCGCCCTCTTCTGACAGCTTGAAATTTCCTCTTTTGAATTTTGGTTTTTACCTAAAAACCGACTTTAAGCATACAGCCTCCCCAAACCCTTGAAGTTAGGTTTATCAGTTTGGACAGGCATATGGATCATCATCAGTCCTACAAATGAGCCTCTGTGACTCATACCCATACAGGAAGTCAACCAGCTTCATCTCTGTTTCAAAATAAGACATTTTGATGGTGCCAAATGACTTTAATGAAAACATTGTCCTACATTTTTTAACATTTTTTGGCAACACAACAGAATGACACTGAACATGCCTATATACATAAATGTCTTCATAGCGCCCCCAATGGACACAGGAAGTGACACAAATTACTTCACTTAACCTGTTAAGGTCTGATTTTCAAAGAAAGGTTTCAGTAATTGTCCACAACACAGCCATTTTTTATTATGTGATGTCTCACTGGCGATGGCGAGCATTTTGATATCTTGCCATTTTCACAGGAAGTTGGTATAAGTATCATGTCAAACATCAGTTTGTCTTCAAATTTCCCATGTATGGTTAGTGTCTGCACCTTTGCCCCTTTAAATATCAATTACATGGTTTGACTTTAACACCTCTGACATAGACTGTCCCATCTCCTTTCAATTTTATCTACCTACCTTTAACTTACAGATTACCATCCTGCATTTTCACACCGACACCTAGTGTAGCCAGTATTACCTCATATACAATTTTCAACATGCTCATCATTTTTTTTTATTTAATGACAGTCCTGGGATGATCTATATGGTTTCTCTGCTATACTCAAACACACTGATAGTTTATCATCACCCAGCAATTGGCTATCAACACTACAAACTTAGACATAATGTTGCTCATTTGTACTCACAGATGCTAGTTTCCACACAAACTTATTACACATCTGTCCTGTTTCTAACAAATAATACTGCTAAAACCCCACAGGTGTCCTTGTGCATAAATATATATAGTTTAACTGAACTTCAAAATATACAAATTAATGAAAAAATGAAAAAAAGGGTTACTTGAGTACATTTAAATGCCCAAGTGTCCATAAACATGCTTCACATTCCTGTGGGTCCCACACTTACCTATCTGTTGGACAATCTAGAACTAGGGCTACAAGCAGTACTGAAAGACCCTCACATCTTAGCGCAGGTCGGGGTGTGAAGCCACTGCTGGGTGTCAGTAAACCATGCAGTGAGCTGCAGCACAGCAGAGAAACCATGTAAACCCTTCAGGGCTGTCATTGAATCAAACATACAGAGCATGTTGCACTTTGTATATGAGGTAGTACAGGCTGTTAACATTAGGTGGCAGTATTACAGAGAGGGTAGGGCCTACTTTAATTAAGTTTGCTGATATTCAGAAATGATTGAAACTTTTCTTCTGAATTATGAAGGGAGTTCCTCGGAAGTTATAAATGAAGGCATCCAGAAATTACCTAAAAGTTACTTTAGAATTATTCAGGAAGGACTCAATTTTATTTGTTGGGCCAAGATCAAGAAATTACCTGGGAATTACCAAGTAACTTCTTTCTAAGAAACTAGTAGGTAAAAATGAAACCTAATTACTGGATAAGCGCGACAATATTATTAAGAATTATTTAATGATTAAGACATTATTACTAGGTTAATACTTCATATTACCATTAATTTTGCATTATTACTTGGTAAAATTCCAAGTTATTACTAGGTAATACCTTATTGTTGAGCAATAACTAGATAATTATACTTAATGCTCTAAAATTACTATGTAATTACTAGGTAATTGAGGCCCACTAAAATAAAGTGCTACCCTGACTTCTCCTAATCCTTATAACTTACATGACAGCCCCAGACTAACAAACTGGCCTGCTGTGGTGAGAAGACCAGGAGGGAGCTGGTGCGGACATGAACCTAACTGTTGCTGATTTTAACCATGTTTCCTGCCGGTTTGTCAGTTTTCAGCACGATATACGGGGGATTGCACGATTTTCCTTTATTACAAGTGTCAGACTTGTTGCAAGAATTTAATAAATTGTGCACAATTGCTGCAATCTCATGCCGAAATCCAGCGCTCGTTTAACTATGTCAGACATAAAACAAGCAGGGCGTCGGTTCATACACAATTTTAGGGGATAAATCAGTTGCACTGGAGAACTATCTCTCATGATACTGAGTCAAAGCATCCTAGCAAACATCAGATCCCAGCTCTGACATGGAGAGGAGGAGGTGGGGCTCTCTGGTCAGTGAGCGTGTGGGTTTGCTCAGCTCTGGTCATGGAGTCAGAGGGAACAAGCAGAGAACCAGGACTCAGAAATTAAATACATTCATGTGGACCTGCTCTATAAGTCAGGTATCCTTAAATGACTTCTGTTGTGATCTGGCGCTAAATAGAAAATACAATTAAATAAAATTGACTCGATGTTCAAGGGGCGCGCTCTGCCCCCCTGATAGAATGGAAGGGAAAGCTCTGCAGTCTCTGGAAGGGAGTATCTTTTGAGCAGAGTAAAACTCTATATCCATTTGCAATACAATGGTTAAATGTATGATGAGTGTTCCTGAATGAAATTATTTGATTTTCTTATACCACATTGATTTTTGAACCTTCAGTAAGCATTTTGCAGTTGTGCTTGAATCTAGAGCTCTGTTATGTAACCGATTAGCAGGGATTTAAGCCGTTATTTTACTCTATTTTCAGTTTTTCCTCAACCTAATCTGTTTTTTTCTTCATTATATGCCATTACCCCTTTCATGACCATGATTTTATCTTGATTCCAAATAAACATAACCGTATTAATCCTGTGTTTACCAAGTGCATTACATTTGGTTGACTTTTCATCTCCAGTTTAGTTTCTGAGAGATGTTCCTGGACACAAACCAGCCCCCCAGTGATAACGGATTTGTTAAATTATCTTTTAATTCCACTGGCTTTGCCCTCTAATGTGTGACCAACCAATGTGTTTCACTTTTTTGGCAGTGTTTAAGAAAAGATGGGTGAGCAGATCATGTCAGAATGATTCTGCGTGTGAGCCACATCAGGACACTTGAAATGAAATGAGGTCTCCTCATTGTAGTTTTCTGCTTGTCACTTCTCCCTTTTGAGAAATCCGTCCCTTCCTCCCTGCTTGCTACCTCCTCCACAACCCTCTGTCAGATAATTATAGATCTCTGTTCCTTATAAATGAGGTCGAATCGGAGCACTCATTTAGTTTCAAAGAGTTGATGTTGAAAACTTTTTTGTGATGAGGTGGCTGTTTCAACAGATGGCTGGTGGTGCTTGATTGGGCAGTGGCACATCTGGAATCATATAGGAATAACACTGGCGGCAGCAGCAGGGTGCACACATCCTTAAACAGATATACGTTTACTATACATGTGAGAGACAGAGACGTATCAGAGCTGTGATATGAATAGATGACGAATAGCAGGAAGCATGGATAGCCAGCAGAGAGGGAGTGTGTGGGATGCTACACCTACATCACTATAGAACATTTATTTATATCCCAGGAGTCTTTTTTGTTGTAACCAGCAGTCTGGCTGCTCAGGCTGCAGTCAGATACATGTGCACATCAACATCACGATCCGATCTGCAGAGTCAGTGACAGCAGGCTGAGAATATGCAGCCTATATCTTTAATGAGATACAGACCTTATCTTTAGAGAGTCAGCTGAAAGCTACGGCTCTGCAAGTAGAGATAGCATATCATAATAAATGAAGGGGGGACGCTTTTTAAAGGCTAGCAAGTAAAATTTTCAGGACTTTTTCATCAGATTTAATTCCTCAATGTTGAATGTAATGGCTTGAAAAGTCCTTTTTAATGTTTAACTTCGGTTATTACTGAAGAGAGTAGGTGTCTGGAGCTGTGATTGAGCATTTTTACCACTAGAGGGAGGCTGTATGTGAGGTAACTGTGGTTTAATTGGTTTGTTTGATGCATTTTGTATCTTCTCATCATTACAACAACAAAACCTAAGAAATTTAAGACTTTATGAAAGGCTCATAATGGAGACATTATAAAAACCCGTATACACAGGTGAATCTAAAAAATTAGAATATCATGTTAAAGTTTACTTCCCCCAGAGAGTTAAATTTCCATATATTTTAGAGCCATCTCTTACAACATGAAACATTTGAGATGTTTTTGTGTTTTAATTTTGATGATTATGGCTTACAGGTCATGAAAAAACACACTATCTCAAAATATTAGAATATTATAGAAAAGTCCAATCCGCAAATGTTTCCTGAGCCCTCATACTGCCGTTCTCACCTGGGCTAAGGAGAAAAAGAACTTGACTGTTGCTCAGTGGTCCAAAGTCCCGTTTTCAGATGAAAGTAAAGTGTTTTTTTTTTTTTTTTTCATTTTGAAATCAAGGTCTCAGAGTCCGGGGAAAGATCAGAGAGTAACAAATTCATCCCTGTTGACATCCAGCAGGGTTGGAATTTAAAGGAATATTTCAGGATTTTTGAAGTTGGGTCGTATGAGTCGCTTGGCTTTAGAAGTGGTGTTAGCCTCCAGTGATTTTTGTAAAAGTTGCTCAAGTGGTTATTACGAGCTCAGAGAGATCCGCGGCATCGTGGCTGTAGATGGGAACGTGTTATCCGCGTAGTTTAATGAGTTTGACATAAAAATAGACCAATAAAATATGTTGGCTTGCCTGTACGCTGTGTCCAAAACATACAAAGCACTTCATTTCTCTCAAAAAAAATCCCTCTGTGTCAGGTACTAATTTATTTTTTATGATGCAGCTTTTACCATTTAGTCTCCTTCTGCACTGATCCACTGATCAGCTGTGTGGGTTTTGGGGCTTCTACAGGAATAATAACACCGCAGCAAGCTAGAACAAAGATAACATGAGTGATTTCGACTTACCTGGTGGTGTAATTGTGGAAAATGCAAACCCATGCTCTGGATTTCTCCTGCTCAAAACTTTCAAATGAAGTTTCTCTGCTCTCTCTTTCAGCCCTCTGACTCTTCATCTGCATAAGTTCTTCTTCAGTGTACTCCTGTTCATAAAAATATCCTCTTAAACTTGCACAGCAGATGATTCGCCCGTTTCCGTGTTTCTTACCGGTGAATCCATCTTGCAAAACTCCCGTCTGAACCGTTTGGGCCCGGTTAGAAAGTGACAGGACCAATCAGCATCGAGGGGCAGTACTTTCAGGCGTGGCAGAGTCCTGACGTATGCAAGCAGCGAGAAGAGGCTGGTGCAAGTGTGGCAGAAGACCTTAGCGTGGATGCTGCTAAAGCACCAGTTTTATCAGAACTTGACGACATTTCTTTGTTAAAAGAAGAACAAAAAACAGCATTGAGTTGTTTTCTTTTCAAAAATGGCTAAAGTGTGTACTGACATGTCTACAGTCACCATGGTTCGCATTATGCATCTATCTATGGAGTTTATTCATCGGTAGTGGCGCACCTCGGTTTGGGGCTACCACGTCACGGGTTTTGTTGCTCTGATTGGCCCGTAAGGACGTGACAGACAGAATGTCCATCCAATCACCCCCCAAGTTTTTTTCAAAGGCTCTACCCTTTTCCAAACGCCATCTATGGAAGGTTTTCCAGATGTATGTGTGAAACAAATCTATCTGGCGTGTCAGGGTAATATCCTCTTGTATCCACACTAAACAGCACATCCGTCACTGAAGTCGAAATCGCTCATATTACCTTTGTTTTAGCTTGTTGTGGTGTTATTATCCCTGTAGAAGCCCGCAGACCCACACAGCTGATCAGAGGATATTAGTGCGCGGCGGAAGGAGACAAAATGGCAAAAGCTGCATCGTAAATTAGTGCCTGACACAGAGGTTTTTTTTTTTTAGGTGAAGTGAGGTGCTTTATACATTTTGGACACACAGTACAGGCGAGCCAACATATTTTATTGGCCTTTTTTTATGTAAAACTCGTTAAACTATGCGGATAAAATGTTTTAAAATGCAACTTTCACAGAAATCACTGGAGGCAAACGCCACTACTATAACCAAGCATCTCATACCACACAACTCCAAAAATCCCGAAACATCCCTTTAACATTTTCTTCCACATGCCACTGTGGCTGATGGACTCAAAACTCTACCAGCCACAAATATTTTCTACCAGCCATTCCATTTTAACAAACAGCGTTATCTATATGGTAAAATAATCAAGTTTAATAGCTATGAAGTTATATACTATTCAATAAGAGAGGGTTGGTGCATGTATGATCCAAACTGTTCCTTGTTTTCAACCAATTCTCCTTGTATTCAATCATACAAACAAGTATTGTAAATTCACTGAGTGTCAGACTAGAATTTGATATTTTTTGTGTGATTTCTGCAGTGTCACAGCAAGATTCAGGCTTTGTTGTGCTGTTGTGGCCTATTATAATAGCAACAATCATTAATCATTAGTATTTTGATAAAGACTGTACTCTATGATAATAAAGGCCAGCATTATCACCATGAGCACACTAGCTGTTTTCAGCCCCATTACAGTGGTGACAAAAGCCGTTCTCAGTTTCCTCCTCATGTGGGCAGTTAGCCCCACCCCCAGGTTCAGTTGGCCCTCCATGCTTGGAAGAAAGTTCCGCCCTCCCCTCCTGGTCCTCCTCACAGCTGGCAGCTGAGAGGAGGATCAGGAGAGCAACATCCATGAAGCCACATCCATTTCCCGAGAGGAGGCGGAGTCAGGTGGGGTCAGACAGCTCATTAACATTTAAATGCTAATTTACAGCAGCTGTAATTATCAACATTAAAACAAAGAAGGCATTTTTTTTCATTTCGTAATGATAAATCTAGAATATATGGAGGATATATATCCTATATATATTTAATCAAAGGAATTCTTTGATTAAATCAGGTAAAAAACAAACTTTTTATGGTATTTTAATTCATGAGATGCACAAAAATAGGTCCTTGTCATACTTCTGGAATCTTTTTTTCTCTTATAGCTATACTAATTCTGTGGAAAAATTAAATGCATAGTTATACTTTAAAGTATACAACAAAGCCTAGAGTTGGTTGCAGTGAAGTCAAAGCTGAATCTCAGCAATTACTGATGCTAAATCTATATGCTGGATTCTCCACTCTCTGTTTCACTTCTTTACTTCTAACAACACCTGTAGAGGCTGCACGTTGGAGCTGTTGTTAACCCTGTTTAACCCTGTTTCAACCCCATGTCAGACAGCCTCACTGTGTTGAGTTTTCATGGTCTCCCTGTGCGTGCGTGGGTTCCCTCCGGACACTCTAGCTTTCTCCCACAGACAAAAAACATACTCATTAGGTTAATTGGTGACTCTAAATTGCCTGTATGTTTGAATGTGAGAGTGGCTGCTTGTTTGGCATTTCAGCTGACTAGTGTAGAGTCCAGGGTGTACCCTGCCTCTCACCCAATGTCAGCTGGGATTGGCTCCATTCCCCAGTGACCCTGAACAAGATAAGCAGCACAGATGAAAGATGGGTGGGTGGACACCTTACTAGTGGAGCATTTTTTTCAACACAGGAGAAAAAAATGCTTTAAAAAGCAGGATGCAAGTATTCTCTAAAGACATAAACAGGTTGCAGCCAATCACAAATGTGGATAGAAACAATAAAATGATCAGAGTTGGGATATGCAAATCAGAGCTCTGATGAAATGATTTGCCTGCCTATTTACCATTAAAGCATGATTGTAAAAATGAGTCTTTGGACAGGATTTCAAAGCAGAAACAGCATCTGCTGCACGAGTTCAAAGTAGAAAAGCTGATGTGAAATTTTAGCAATATCTCAATCACCCTTTGATCACCACCTTGGCTCAGGCACAGCTAGCAGGCCCATTGCAGCTGGCCTGACAGACCGTCTTGGGCAGTGAGTTGTTAAAAGCTCACCTTAATATTCAGGTGCAAGGCCATTTAAAGCCTCAAGAGTAAAATTTTAATAATCAGCAACCAGTAAGGCTAAAACAGGGGTGATGTAAGATGTGGACTTTGTCTTTGAAAGAAGTCTGGCTGTAGAGTGGTGGACCATCTGAAGTTGGGCTGTGCTCTTATACTTGTTGAAAATTAAACTTGCCTGATCCTGGAGATGTCCCTAAGCTGATAAAAGCATGGATCCTTAGATCCTTAGTGTTTTGATTAAAGCTTTAGTGACTGTCAAAATAAACCCAAAGTCTTTAACATGGCTCTCATAGGTCTTCCTGATAAAGACCAAAAGTCATAACTTAATACTTTTCAACTAGAGTTGATATAAGATATAGATTGGGATTTATCTTCTGTTAAGAAATGACAAAAAGTCAGTTCTAAGTGAAATCCACATGGCCAGATGTAACAAAGTTACTCTTATTACCAGTCAACTACACAATGTCATCATGGTCATGACAAACGACATTAAAACAAACCACCAGTTAGTGAGAGAAATGCTTTTATAACCACAATTCCCCCAACATGTTGGGGGACTGTTGAAAATGTAAATAAAATCAGAATGCAATGGTTTGCAAATCTCATAAAGCCATATCTTACTCACAACAGAACATCAACAACAGACGTTGAAACCGAGACATTTTACCATTTCATGGAGCCGATCAAATGAAATCAGCTGTTGGAGCATTTTACAACTAATTAGGTTAACTGGCTGGCAACAAGTCAGTAACATGATTGGGTATAAAAGAAGCATTTTAGAGAGACAGAGTCTCTCAGAAGTAAAGAAAGCAGTGTTTTAAAATTGTAGAACAGTTCATTAAAAATGTTACTCAGTGTAAAATTATGAAGACTTTGTTATCACACCATCTACAGTACAGAATATCATCAAAAGATTCAGAGAATCTGGAGAAATCTCTGCGCAAGGGTCAAGGCCGAAGATTAATATTGGATGCGTGTAATCTCAGGTTGCGCTGCATTATAAACTGGTCTAATTCTGTACTGAAAATCACTGCAAAGGCTGGGAAACACTTCCAGACGTCATGTCTGTCAGCACAGTTCCACAAATGCAAGTTAAAGCTGTATCATGCAAAGAAGAAGCCATATGTGAACATAATCCAGAAAAGCCACCATCTTCTCTGGACAAAAGCTCATTTAAATTGGACTGAGGCAAAATGGAACACTGTTCTTTGGTCAGATAAATCATCCAGCTCCTTATCAGTGCACAGTTTAAAAGCCTCCATCTCTGATGGTATGGGGTTGCATTAGTGCCCATGCTGTGGGCAGCTTACACATCTGGAAAGGTACTTGCAGTGCTGAAATGGTTACAGAGGTTTTAGAGCAACATATGCTCCCGTCCAGTCAGTGTCTCTTTCAGGGAATGCTTGCTAAATAATGCTAAACCACAAACCGCATCCATTACAACAGCATGGCTTCGCTGTAGGAGAGTCCAGGTGCTGAAGTGGCCTGCCCTCAGTCCAGACCTTTTGCAATAGAAACCATTTGGAACATCATAAAATGCTAAATCCATCAAAGAAGACCTAAGACTGTTGAGCCACTCACATCAGACAAGAATGGGACAACATTCCTATCTCAAAACTCCAGCAACTGGTCTCCTTACTTCCCAGGAGGAGATGCTAAATGATGGTAAATACTGGGACATGTTGCTGCCATCAAATTCAAAATGAGCTAATATTTTTCATAAAATAGTAAAATGTCTCACTTTAAACATTTGATAGATTGTTTATGTTCTACTATGAATAAAATATGGGTTTGTGAGATTTGCAAATCATTGCATTCTGATTTAATTTAGATTTTACACAGCAGCCCAACTTTTTTGGAGTTAAGTCTGTAATCAAATGATGATTTCACTTTTAGTCTTAATGATCTTGTGTTCTTAAGTATATTACTGTTAGCAGCTCTTATTTTAAACAATCTTTTACTGAGCGTTAGACCTGGCATATTTTTTTAAACAAATTAGACAAAACTGCACCCACCATGGCCAATGGACAAAACTGCACCCACCATGGCCAATGGCCAGATGATGTCAGAAGAAACAGCAAATGTTACTTCAATGAAAAATAAACAATATTTTCCCACCCTATATCTTGTTTGAAAAAACTTCAACATTTTGGAGAAGAGACATGCGGTAAAGGGCCTCAGGCCGGATTCGAACCCGGACTGCCCGCGTACATGGGGAGCGCCTTTAACCACTAGGTCAGCTGCTCCCCCAGTTATAGAGTTTTTTATGACATCAGCTCAACAATGTGACCAGTTCATTGTATTCTTTGGGCTTTTTGGCGAGATATAATTGGGTGTCATCGTCATAGCTGTGAAATGAAGTGTTGTGATAGCAGATGATTTGACTGAGCTAAGGTACACGCTGCTTGCAATGCAGACTTTTCTAAACATTGTAAAAATTGATTGAAAGATGATCATTAGACCTTGGTCCTTAAACTTTGCAGAGCTCCCTCTTGAGTCTCAGAAGACATCCTCAGCAGCAATAGTAGTACTCCTTGTGACAAAGGTGCTGAGGTTCATTGGTAAACTCAGAACATTTCTCTCCATCTAAGCTCTTAATTGGCTCCTTTAATCATATTGTACCAATCCTCATGAGCTGTGGGCCATCAACAATCTGAAACACATTTCAAGCAGCATGTGAAAGAAAACTGTCAGAAATAATTGGCTGTAGCACGCTGGTTTTTGTCTTGTGTTTGGGTGCCGAATGGACGGCTCCTGTAACGAGAGTAGCAGCTTTCAGGGCACTACAGAGTGTGTCTTTGGCTGCCACAGGGGGCTACCAAAGTTGAATATTTTAGCATTCGTTGATTCAAAACATGTTTAAGAATTGTGATAATTTACCTTTTAAGGCCAAAAAGCATTTGGGAAGGTTTTCTGTCCTTTATGTCTGATTACCATCAGCATGGAAGGGATTATATTTTATTTGAGCTGTGTTTTATATCTGCTTTAAATGCAGCAAGATTTGGCTTCAGTATATTTTGTGAAGTTGTTCTGGGTTCTTTGTGACCTCCTGGATGAGTCTGCCCCACAATCGAGGTCGCCTCATTCTAGAGTTCTGCAACAGATGAGCCCAACACACCCCAGCATAGAGATCTGCAGCCAGATCCTATTGCCCAGACTTGCTCTGTGCCTCCGCGTTCTGCTTAGTGCACTGCAGGGTTGACATTTCTACAAGGTAGTAACACAAGAAAGGATTGGGTGAGTACCATCAAAGACAAGAATTTAAAACAACCCACCACTGAAATGGGTTTTGAGGGAAACAGGTTGTTTTTTGAGTATTTATGGTAGGTCTAGCTGCAACTGAGAAAATAAATGACCAATGTCCATCTGCAGTCGATTATGAGCTGCCTCTGCATTGGTGCAAAATCTTTCACACCTGCATCAAGATGCATCGTGGAAATGCTTATTTTCAACACCACTAGAGTGCGCGTGATGCCAACACTAGTGACTAGTCATGGGCAGTCATGGCAGGCCTCCTGGTAGCCCAGTGAGACCGGAGAATCACTGTGTGCCTTGGTTCAGGATTGTCTGGGCAAGGAGCCTTCAACCAAATTGCCCTTCAAACCGTGACTGCGAAACTGTAAAAGACAGCTTGTGGTTCCTAAGTGCTAACATGGTGAGGAAACAGTCTTTTTTGAGTGTCTGTCTCTGACATTCCCTGTTATATGGAACTTGGCCTTGAGTTTGGAGATGGTGCCATGGCTCACTCCAAAGAATGCTGCCCCTTGGTTTTGTAGAGCACCAGCTTGAAGTTGCCCTATCTCACAGGCCCTATCCAGATCAGTCAAAGACAATCAGAGAATCCTGATTGGCAGCAGCTTGGGGTACCAGAAGCTCAAAACAAGAGTCAGTAGCAACAGCAAAATGAGCTGTTTGGCATGGACAGAGGAGATTTTGCAAATTTTTTTATGGGCACAACCCACATACTTGGCTCTGCTGCTCATCCCACATATGCATGTTCCTCACATGCACATTGCCAATGTTTCTGCAGTACAGAGATACAAATAAACATCACTATAATCAAGAATGTGTTGTTTCAAAGTGTGTGGTTTCAAAAAAATATACAAGTTTCAAATATTTTAATGTAGTCAATATCATACTTAGCATGTGACATATCAGTATGATTTGACTAATAACATGAAACTGAAGGGAAAAAGTCAGGGATCAATTTAGAATATATCACCACTTTAGTAAACAGTTGTTAGATATTCCATTAATACATGCCATGCATAGCAAGCAAACAAACTGAAGTACTGTATGCATGTATTTTTAGGATCTGTTTATTGTAAAATATATACAAATAGTACATGTCTGAAAGGTTTTTATAATTTTGATTCAGGAATATCAATCAGCCTGAGAAGGCTGTAATGCTCCGGCTTTTACATTTCTCTCTCTGTAGGCTGATCTGCATTCATATTAAAGGTTGAACATTTGGTCTACACTGTTTATTCATATGTACTTTTCATACAGGAGATGGATGCTATTTACAGAAAGGGAGACCTTTATGCTCCACACGTAAATGAGACTTCATTATTGGCGTCACTGCAGGAACAGTACAGGGCAGGAGGTGTTCTGTGTTACCTGAATACCTTTATAGACAAACCTGAAACAACTCTTTAAAATGAAATGAACAGGTCTGATATTTGTTGTGAAGTTTAGTTTTCCTCCCACCTCTTCTTCTCTCTTCACAATAAATGTGCCCTAATTGCTTTATTTAGCTGTCAAAGTACTTTTTAGGCAGCTTAATTAGCATCTCATGGACGTGTACAGCAGTACAGTGGTAGCTGTTATCTCGTCTCCATCAGCGAGTTTGTTGCTAATTACTCCACTGGTGCTGTTTTTCACAGACTCAGTCTGCTTGTGGCTGATGCATCTGATCAGCAGATCAGTAGAGAATCAGCTGTCAAAGCACAACAGACTGCTGGAGGTGGAATTTGAAATGGTTGTTTGTGCTAGTTTGATTTTAAAACCACTGCGGTTTATTAAACAAAAAATAATTAACTTATCTCAGGCTTGATATATCAGCTGGGATTTGGGTGCTTTCTTTTCAATTTAACGAGCACCATCTTAGTATTCTTGCGTCATTTAAGTCTTGTAAAAAGACTTGCTTTGTGTGTACTTTCTAAGCTTCTGTGCTCTGCTCTTGTTTTCCATTTGTATTAAAATATTCCTTTTTGTCAAGCAGGGACAATGCACACTTTTTTGCAGGAGAACAATTAGAAGTGAATTTCAGGCTTTGGAGCACCAACATTACAAGGGATCTGGCTATGACTTGTTTTTAGTTTAGTGGTATTAAAGCGATGGTTCAATACTTGGAGAAGAGTTAGATTAAAAGACTACTATCACTCTGGTGCAGTAGATGTTGCCTAGAATGAAATGCTTCTTTTAAAGCCTATAGTATAAAGTCAAGAAAAAGGCCAGCCTGGAGTTTTTTAACTCTGACTACAAGGGAACCCTTTGAGTCAGCTAAGTGCTGTGCAAAGCTCGATGTTAGTTGCTGCTTACTCCCTTTAGGCTTTGCTAATTGGCAGCTTGAGATTAGTTGATAGTGAAAGCTACCACTTTTCTGGGCTACGCTAGTTGTTAGCTTCCTTAGGCTATGCTAAGCCATACTAACAGGAAGTGTGTCCTAAATTGCATACCTCAGTGTACTTAACATTTTTAGTCTAAATGTGCATTTTTTTGGAATCAACCATGTGGAGGATTTCATGAAAGACTTGGCCTGTGTGGCAGTGTTGAAGCCTGAGTTGTAGTACTTTTGGAGGGAATCTTGGAGGGAAGCCATTCGCACAGGAGTGCTGCAGAAAGATTACTAATATCCGAAGAAGGACACAAAACTCTTCCCTTGCCTCAGATAAATAATATGAGTCCTGCTTTTATTTTAAAGCTGAATATTGATGCCACAAGACTTTTAACTTGCTGGAACCGTGGAAGGAACATTAATGGACTGAACTCTACACACTCCAGGATCTAGTTGGACAATTACACATCAGGATTACAAGTAATAGACTTTGATCTTGGCAGAACTAGCTGTAGGAAGTGTTTTATGTGCATTCATTGAAAGCTGCATTTGCTTTCTTATTGTCTAATTATGTGTTATAAATTTGCTTTGCTGTGTCCATGTTTATGTCCAGTACAGTGCTTTCTCTGTCTCTCTGGCACTTTCACCACATTTTGATTTGCTTGTAAATACAATAGTTTGTTAGTTGTAGTCTAGTAGTTCATGATAGTTTTTGTTTGATTAGGTGCCATTGATTTTTCCTGATGACGTAGTGTATGCACCGTTAACAAGCAAGCACGCTAGCTAACATAAGCACCTGCTAGCTTGCTGATCTATTATTAGCAACAGCAGCAGATTTCAATCAGGAAAAAGGGCTTTCTAGACAAAATACGATGATTTTCTTCAAGGTAATAATTTTAACATAAAGTACAAGTTACATGAATCTAATAGTGAGTGAAAATAGCTGTCAAATTCTGACTTTAATCGACCTACAGAATATATTTACTCAGCTTTAGACTAGCCGGATAAGCTAAATTCTAATTTGTGTTTAATTGGATGGGAAATTATTCACCTTGGAACATCCTTAATTAAAATAGCCATTTTTATGTATTTTACTCATTTAACAATGCTAAAAAAGGTTATAATAAAAAATAACCCGGGATTTTTTTAGGCTGAACATGGATTAAAGATTTAAATGATTGCACCTGAATGTATCAAGAGTTCAAAACATCTGACAACTAGCAAATTTTTGCTACAAATAGCTAAATCTGGAGAAGGAAAAGTTTAGTTAGCTGTCTCTTTCCTTTAGGCTATGCTAAGCTTTGCTAAAAGGTTTCTTAAGTTTTTAAATATTTTTGTCTCTATAAGTTAATTGAGAGGCTGTGAAACAAGAAGGAGCCAAAATTAGCTTAGCATAAGACTCTAAAAGCAAGCCTAGCTCAATCCAGAGTTCACAGAGTCAGCTAGCTGTTTTTGCTGGGACTAGCTGAGGACAATGCTAAATTAGCTGTTGCTATCTGTTTGCTCTCTTTATGCCATGCTAAGCTTAAGCTATGCTTACAGGTAGCTCGAGTTATTTCAACATTTCCTATCTAACTCAGCTATCAAACTGCTAAAATAAAACTTAGCCAGGAGTCTAAAAGTTCAGCTAACAGTTTCTCATAAAAGCTAACTTGGTTCCATAATGAGTCAGCAAAATCAGACTACTTTTATTTCTTATAAGTAGGCAGCTGTAGGCAGAACTTTGCTTAAGCTAATCTATACTGTTTGAAGTAGCTGTATTTTCCCTTTCCTTAATCTTGTGTAACCAAGCTGTCAAAGAATTATAATTAAATGAATTTTTTAACAGCTTTCTTGCGCTTCCACTCTGTTTGATTTCTGTGATAGTAAATATACCACAGATGTTCTGTTTTATTTTCAGTGAGTGATTTATATTTTCCTGAACGACTTCAAACCTGTACTCAAGAATCAAAACATGCCTTTTATCTCAATAGCCCCATCTTTGCTTATTAGTCACTGACTTCAAATTACACAAGAAACTAAGTAAAACAGTGTTTAAGAACTGATGAATTTGTCTTTTAAGGTTAAAGATGCCTGAGAACAAACAAAGAGCACCGTCAGAGGGGTACTGCATGAAAATCCACTGTTATAAAAACTGTTTGAGAGTGGATGTGTGGGTGTTTGCTTTGTCTCCTGGCAGCGGTTCTGATCACTTGAATGAAATGTTGTTTGTGTTGTCCCTGTGTGTGGGGGAAGACTCATTTGTTTTGTTCTCATAGTCTGCACTGCTGCCTTGTACACAGCCAGCATTTGATACAAAGCAGCATAGTTCACATGTATCCCTCTATTTTGTTTTCGGCTGAATTACACGGCAATAAAACAGAAGTTTTAGTCCAGTTTGCAGCTCCTGGTTTCTATCTCATACCTGTCAGTGTCAGCAGGAAAGTATAAGCACAACGTATTAAACTTCCTGGCGAGTGAGAGAGGAAAAATAGTGATACCTAACCTTGATCTTCTGTGTAAAGTCTCAATAGACCTTCAGAAAGTTGTCTGAAAAGAGGGCATTTTAAACTGGAACTTCAGTGTACATTCAATCCAAACCTTTTGTCCAGATATTGGCCTCACTGTCTCTTTGCAGAAGTGTTTTCATGCACTTTATTGATGAGTGTTACACAGTCGGGTTCATAGCATTCTTATCTGTGTGCTTAACACTCCTGTAAGAATTTTATACCTGTAATAAAGCAGTACAAAATGAATACTGATGATGTCTATGTGCCCTAAAGATGCAAAGAAGATTGGGCCACATTCACAATATCTTCTTAAGATTTTTTTCAATTCATTCTTTAAAAGTAAACAACATCAGATTCATGATGTGTTCTTAGACTGAAGTGAATTTTTTACACCAGGCTACATCACGATACATGATATAAATTGTAACATTTTTAGGCTATATTGCAATCAACAATATGTGGCATAATATTTTTAGGCTACATCATGTACTGTGATATATACTGTAATATGTTTAGGCTATATTGTAATAATTGTAATATATCACAATATTTCTAGACTGTATTGCGATACACAATACATACCATGATTCTTTTATGCTACATCGCTATACACAACGTATATCACAATATTTTAGCCTGTATTGTGATACATGATGTATAGCATATCTTCAGGCTGTATCTTGAAATGAGATTTGTATATATATATTGTAACATTTTTAGGCTAAATAATGTTACACCATATATATCAAAATATTTTTTTGGCTCCAAAAGGATTCACCATATATATCGTAAAATGACATCAGTATGATGATTAAAGTTGACCAATACAATTAGGGTTAAATCAACACCAAGTTAAATTTACTACATATTTTTATCTTGAAAAGACTTCACTCTAAGCTTGTTGAAAATAGATATAAATGATGCCACGACAGGCCTTCAAACAAAAATAATATGCATAAATCACAGCTAATTTCCCAGTCTTTTTTTTTGTTTATGGGAAGTTAGATCTTTAAATCCTGGCTTTTCATCAACACTTACTGGGACCTTGTCTTTACTGATGTGTATTCTTACTGCTGTCGTAATCTCGGTGTAATCTTGTGGTATATTTAAAGATTTCCACATTTAGTTTGACGTCTTCCTTTTTAAGTCCAAACCACTGCCAGATGACGGATCCAGTGTTGTTTCATCGCTAACTTACCTTAGCGCTTTGCCTACATTCTTTGCTCTCCCGTGCTTTTCATCTGCTGATAAAACATGGGCATGCATGGAGGAGAGTTTTCTGGATGGTAGTGTGCTTTCTGCTGTAATAAAGAGATGTTCGGACACTGTGGGAGAAGCGACGCTAATGAGAGAATTGCATGCTGACAGCATTAAACTTCCACTTATTTATACCCGATTGTTGAAATATAGTCAATTGCTAATTTGTTTATCTTGTAAATCCCTGAGTTCTTGCCTTTGCTATGTCTATTAAAGCACTTGGTAAACATCTGTTTTCAAAGGTGCTATATAAATAAATTTATTATTATTTTTAATATGATTTATACATCTCATGTGGCAAAAGCTAGAATACATCAAGTATACTGGATATATTTCCCACCCCTACCTGTGTTTTTAAATTAATGAATGCCATGTGCTTGTCAGCTGGAAGCCTGTGCACATTTTTTCCTAATTAGCATAGAGAAACACCCCTTTTTATGCCCATATTAGGGCATGAGACTGCTGTGGACAATTGAAGAGGGCGCAAGGGATTGAAAAGAGAAATAACAAGATGTCAGTAATGTCAAAATTAACTGTAAAAACTAGGGATGCACAATATAATCAGTATCAGCAGATGTTAGCTTAAGAAGGAAATTATCAGTCTTAGCAGATCTGAAAATTTCCGCCAATATATGTAACTGATATTTTGGCTTTAATTTATGCTTGTATCAGCTGTAAACACTGGTTGTATGAACAAACAAGTTAGAGGAGTGTTAGACTGGACCAGTAGACGTCTTTATTCATCATCATTCTTTACACTTTAATGTGTGTATTAAGGACTGAAATTTTAGGTCTATAATACATCTAAATATTGGTATCTGCTAAAAATAAATTTGTAAATATTGGCATGTCAGATATCAGCAAAAATCCAATGTCCAGCATCCCCAGCAAAAACATTTATGCACTGGACTTCAAGTATAAGAAATACTAATGCCAATGAGTTTTGAAGTTTTTGTAGTACTGCTCAAAAAGAAACCAGAAGGACTAATTTAATGATATATTTAGCATCGATAGTGGACTTTAAATATATTCTAATTCTACGGATATGTTAGATAATATAGCTTATTCAGCCGGCGCTGTCGTAAAAATGGCATGAATCGTGCTGTAATAAGAGTATTCACAGACACTAGGAGCAGGTGAGGACATGCGACAAATTGACACAGAAGGGCAGGAGCACAGAGACTAAGAATACACAGGGATAATTAGACAAAGGTGAGACTGAGATAATCACCGGGAAGTAAAACTAGACATGAGACACAAGAGACAAGAACTACAAACTAATACAGGGAGACAAGACTACGGATGTCAGAAACTGCCTAAGTGGGTTTAAAAAAAAATTTCTTGTAAAAAACCACATAGAGAAAATTGCCTCTGCAATAGGGCTGGGCAATTGATCAAAAATTAGATCAAATCGCAATAAGGCCTGCCACAGTTTTCAAATTGCAGGAGGTGCAATATTTCTTTGACGTGAAATTTGTATCAAAATAACAGTTTTAAACTATTTTGTTGCAGAAGAGATTATATACATGACATACCGTAAAATACCAAATAATATCCCGGGCTTTTATTTGTCTCAATCACTGAGCAGACCAGGCATTTATTTGGGACCAGGCGGCTATTTGGACCAGGCGTTTAATTCCTTTCTCACTAAAATCTTGCTTAGCAAAAATTGGAAAAATATGAAGTTGATTGAAGAATTCAATAGCGGAATTACGGCGGTGTTCGGTCCTGTGTAGAACTTGTTCATGATGAGATGAAGTATTTTCTTGCCTGTGATTCCGCCATTGATTTCAGTGGAAAAGCAGAGCAAAACCACTCCACGAGGGCTTTGCCACCGTCAGTATTCAATTCAGCGGACATTCTCATCTGCGAGGAGGTACGTAAAGAGAGGGGTGGAGCTACGGAGCTCAAACAGTCAAACCATGAGTCAAACATAGAGAACAGGAATGGAGGTGGAGTTGAGAGTTGATTCTATACAGATCTCATCTCAGTCACATATCAGAGCTTTAAATAAATTACACCCCGCGTTTATTTGGAACAGGCGTTTATTTGTTCAAAATGTACTGCCACACCTGGCGTTTAATTGGGACCCGGCGATTATTTGGTGTTTCACGGTATGCAGTCATTCAAGTGTAAATCTTTTTCAGAATAGTCTATAAAAAAATCCTACCTTAATTTTTGTACTTTTTTCTTATCAAATACAGTTCTTATCAATGTTAATGTGCAGTGTTTGGTGTCTGCTAAACAGTGTTTTGTCTGATGGGCAAAAAGCACCATTTTGGTCACATTAGACCAAAGAGCTTTCTTCTCCTTGACCCCTGAGTCTCCCACAACTCTAGTGGGGATTTGATATAAGTTTTCTTTGCCACTCTCCCATAAAGTTCTGACTGCTGAAAAACCTGGACAACAGTTGTTGTATGCAGAGTCTCTCTCATCTCAGCTGCTGGAGCTTGTAACTCCTTCAGAGTAGTCATAGGTGTCTTAGTGATCTCTCCTTCTTGCATGGTCACTCAGTTTGTGAGGGCAATCTGACCTGGGCAGATTTAAATGTGTCATATTCCTTTAATTTCTTGATGATTGATTTAACTGAACCCTAAGGGATGTTCAGTGCCTTGGATTTTTTTCTTGCACTCATCCCCTGACTTATACTTTTCAATAACCTTTTCTCTGTGTTTCTTGGAGTGTTCTTTTGTCTTCATGGTGTAATGGTAGCCAGGAATACTGGTGACCAGTGGATGGGTTCTTCTGGGCAGGAAGGGAAGGCAGAGAAAGATTTAGACAGCAGATTTGGCCCAGATCATGGACAAAAAAGTGTACTTTTCTTGGCTTTTAGTTTATCTTGTCTGAATCTGCCATGTTTAAAATGGTCTCTCATGAGTTTCCTAATAGTGAGCATGCAATGCTTAATCTCTGATCTATGTCTCTAATAAGGATAGATCTCCCACTGTAGAGTTTGTGCTTTTAAAGCAAATTGGTGTCAGTATTTTAGAAAAATAAACATCAGCTGAGCTTGTTACAGAGACATGAACTGTTAGAAAAGTACTGGCTGGTCCTATTTAGTGGGAGCGATTAGTTTAGTTAAAACCTTTCACCCACTGTTCTAAAAATGTTATACAGACTTATGTTTTAATTCATAAACCTAGCTTTGTAGGTTGAGTTTCTTTCCAAAGATGGTAAAGCTAGCAGGACCTGAGGTCAGTTTCATGATGACAGCATCCCACTCTATGCTCGCACTGGCAGGTTGACACAGAGGTGAGGCGTGGACGGAAGTGTAGGGGAGTCAGAGTGAGTTAATTTACGTAGAAAGAAAAAGAGAGAGAGCTGTGGAGAAATCCCATGCTCACTCACTCCCACACCTTTTTCCTCTTGCTGTATTCTGACTCTAATGCCTCACGCTGCAGCAGTGAGACTCCAGCAGGCTGCGAGTGATGCTGACATTTCTTCACTGTGTCGCTCCTAAGAGAAAGGGCTTTTCTATCTGGCTTCACTTAAATTTCTTTTTCTTTTCTTCTCTCTGGGGAAGTAGTCGACAAGAGGACTGACATCTCACCCATCCTTTAAAGCCCTTTGTTTATGATCTTCAGGAAGGACGCCTGTTGATTTGCATTAAAGTGGACTTGGACTGAGGAGATTATTCTGGCAGTGAAAGAGTTGATTCACAGTTTTTGTCTCCATTCATGCTGGATGTTTCACTTATAGATTCTTTTATTTTTACATATGGACCACATTTTTTCAAAATGCTCTGATTTAGATGAATTTTTTTTCTACTTTGACTAAACTCTGATGGACAAAAACTAACACAACCCTCTTTTATTCCCCTCACATGCCACCATGTTCTCCAGAATCTTCATTCCCAAGAAGCACCGGCAACGCTTCGACGATTCAGTCCAACAGAACGTGATCAACCGTCTCTGTCGCAGCAAGAGCATCAGTGAGCCACAGGGCAGGATCCGCCGCAGCCGGAGCGAGGATCACTCGGATCGCCACCACAGGTCCAAAAGGGCGAGCTCAGTGCCCAGAGATGGGGAAGGAGGAGGGAGAGGGGACGGGGAGAGAGACAGGGGCCCAAGGAAGTCTGTCTCTGGGATGCCTGCTCATCCTCCCATCGGACCCAATCAGAGGTGAGCGCACATGTACAAGATGCATGACTGTCAAGTTGTTTTGGGAGATGTCCCTCTTGTTTTTTCTTTACTGGTACCATTTACCCAGTACCTAAGCTTACGTATCAGCTGAGGCCATGTGTCCTTCTGATTCTAGTTTACTAAAAAATCATATACAATCATTAAAAAGTACATATTGTGTTTATACTTCCCACTTGGGCAAATATTACATTCTGCCCTGGCACTGTCCTTTTGTTCATTGTTATTACTATATGATTATTTTACTCAACCCAATTTATTTTTTAAGGGTGCTCATGAAATCTTGAGTCAGATTACTGGAAAACCCTGTACTAATATTGGTGTCAATATCGGTTTCAGTAGCTTACATACACATGTAACATTATTGGAATCTATATTGATATCCTTGTCAGTACAATAATTGGAAGTGATGGTGATATTGTATAAATACCTGCATCATATCAAAAATGGTATTGGAATCAATAATTGGTATTAGTTTCAATACTGATATAGGTATTCAGTCTGAAATCGGTTTTGAGACTGGAATTGACATTGATACTGGCAACTGTATCAATACCCAAATAGGTATGAAAAACTGGTATTGGTATCAATATTAGGTATCAGGATCAGGATCAATACTGATGATGGTTTTGATACGAGTATTGGTATCAATAAGAAATTGGTATAAATATCGTTCAGCCCCTGTATTGTATTCAAACTGGTGTTTAAATTGATACTGGTATTGGTGACAATGCTGGTATCAGTATTGATGTTGATACTGGTATCTGTATCAGTACCTGTATGGGAAAAGAGACTAGTATTGAAATCGATACTGGCATCAGAATCTAAAATTGGATGTTAATATCAATACTGATAATGGTTTTTGAGATGGATATTGGCTTCAGTCTGAAATCGATACTGATACTCATTGTTCCCAGTTTACTTGGGCAGTTAGTTGGCAGTCTAGCCTCATTATGCAATTTTTTTGTTTCTTCTCTTTTGACTGTATTCATCAGTAGGACGTTGTATAAAGACACACACTCAAGTAACATCAAGTTTCACGCAGTATTCCATAATCGTAGCTGTGAGCTGCATATATGAAAGTGTTAATTCAACACCTATAGCATTGTATTTAACCCTTTGAAAGTGTCTGTATTGGTACACACTACATGTAGTCAGAACTACACTTTTAAAAGTGTTAAATATTTTGCACTATGACAGAGTTGAATCAGCTCTGTTGATTGGTGAAATTTTATTGTGGTCAACACTGGTCTCTGTTGATTTTACATAACACTAGTGTGTAGCATTAAGTTTACTCTAGCAGTGTTACATATTTTAACACTAATTAAGATTAGATAACATTAACACTACTGCAGCAAAATTGCAAGTGTTAAATTAACAGAGAGTGTTAAATTTAACACTAGAAAAGTGTTGATGTCCTCTCTTTTGCGTGTTAATCTAACACATTGTAAAGTGTTAAGATTTTAACTCTTTGATAGTATTTTTTAACGCTCACAGTGTAGGGTTTTTACACATCAAAGTGTGATTTTGACACAATATTGTGTTATTTCCTCTAAATCAGTTGTATATCTGAGGTATTTATAATTTCAAGTATTTACACATTGCAGAGCACTTTACATTTTTAAATGATTATAGATTGGCACCTCACATTAAACAACGGTGGCATTGTGAGAAATCTGAATAGATTGAATATGCCCTGAGATGTTAGTCTGCATTCTGTTTGTTATTGTAGACCAGCTGTTCCCAAACATTTTTCCTTGAACCCCTACCCCTACTCATTTCAAAGACAAGCTGAGCCCCACCCAAGACCCAAAAAACCCCCGAAAAGCAACGTCCATCTAATTGTTTTATTGATAAACCCTTAAGGAAGTGGCTCCTAACAGGTTATTCCCACCAAAAGACCAGTGTTTAAACTGTTTATTAAGTGCTTTATCATGATTTTACTTGATATTTGCAAGTCTAGTTTTGACAACTTCAAAGCAGAAAAAGCCTTGTGCCCCTGCAGAGATCTTTGGCGTCCCCCCTATGGGGTCCAAGACCCCCGGTTGGGAACATTGTTGTAGACCATCCATTTCCACAGTCAGGAAGTGACCAACTTAGTGGATAATTTCACTCACAGTACAGAAGTGCTTAACATAAAAAGCAGAAATAATTCACCAGAAGCATGAACAAAGGAATCCCAGCAGTGATTGCTGTACAAAAGGCAGTGCATGGCTGGAAACCCTCATATGGATAGATCTAGTTATGAAAATGCGTATTGAATACAGTGAAATTAGTTCAAAAGCAATTAATTAAAAGTAGCATTAATCTGACTATAAGGGTGCAACAGGCTTTATGCTATAAAGGAGAAGGCTGGGGTGGAGGAGGTTAAGCTTTGCCAACAGCAGCATATCTTTGGTCTATATTAGGTTTCAGTATCAATGCAGTCAAAAGTTTTGGTTCATCGTTTGAATCTGAAATCGGTATTGATATTGGTATTAGTACTGATACTGGATTCTGTATCAATATCTGTTTGGGTATCAAAAGTATTTGAATCACTACTGATTTTGATATCAATATCAACACCAATAATGGTAGGGATATCCATATCAGTATTAATTTGGAATCACTGGTATTGGTGTTAATACTGATATACATTTTCACACTGGCATTGCTATTCTAACTGCTGGAGATAGTTTCATGACATGATGCAATTTCGGCCCCTTCTCTCGGTTTTTTCTGTTGTTTACTTGAAGAAATCCGGTTACAGATAGGTTATCTCAAGGACGTATGTTGCTGCTGAAGATAACCATTATTTTTCATGCTTTTACTCACAGGATTAAAAGATAAATCCAGGGGAAATTGGGAACAATTTATCACTTTTCCAATTTATTTATTTATTCCAAATCTGTATACAGAAGATGTTTTAACACCTAATTACAGAAGTCCTGAGTCAGTAAGTGCTCAGATGCATTATTCATTCAGCCAGAAAGCACCTCTTTAAACTGAAACTAGCCTCTGCCTTTTTCTATCTGCTCACTCATTCAACTTGGTAATCCCCTATTATTATAAAGCCCCTGACCACTGAACCCTTTGGTTCATCTTCCACCCACTAACACACAGATTACACCTCTGTCCAATTAATAACAGCACAGCGGGCTCAGCGCAGGATTACAGGGGAGGCAGCAAACTCCCTCACACCCACACAAACTAACTATGTAAACCCAGAGACCTGTCTTTAACCACACAGGAGTAATATTGTGAGGCTTAGTATGTCAAGTGTCATCATAATGGCAGGCCACACGGCAAGTGGAGGACAGAATGTGAGAGGGTTTAATTCATGTGGAAGAAGTGGCACAGTCATGGTAATAAGTTGTGCTGCAGGCAGGTGTCCCTCCTGAACCTCAAGAGTGTTGTGTAACACTGTTATGAGATAGATAGATAGATAGATAGATAGATAGATAGACAGACAGACAGACAGACAGACAGACAGACAGACTGACTTAGCACAGGTAAGGACATTTGTATTTGGTAGATTATTTCTTTGTTTTAACAATGCTTTTTGGCAATAGATCTTATACCACTGGAAAGCCTGTTTATTAGAGATAAGATTTATTGCCAAGAAGCATTGTTACAACAAAGAAATAACTACCAAACACAAATTTCCTTACTTTTGTGCTAAGTTTAGATAGATGATTCTGGTGAATTTGTAGATTATAATCTTGAATGTTTGACTTTATGTCAGGTTAACTTTAGATAGTCTCTATGTTTTATGTGTTAAAGCGGCAACATTCGTCTCTAGTGTGATTTGTGTTATGATAGAAAACCTTCAGGAGTGAAGGTATTACCATCTACTATTTGGCAGAAGACTTCATGAACAAAAGAACAGAGGTGACACCAGAAGATGCAAACCACTCATTAGCAAGAGGAAGATCAGGCTGGAATTTACCAAAAAGTACAGAGACGGGCCTCAAAAGCTCAGGGACAAAGTTGTATGGACTGATGAGACAGAGATGAACCTTTACCAAAGTGATGGAAAGGCTAAGGTTTGGAGAAAGAAAGGATCTGCTCATGATCCCAAACATACAAGCTCATCTGTGAAACACAGTGGAGGTAATGTCATGGCTTCTTCTGGGATGGTCTCATTAATCTTCATTGATGATGTAACACATGATGGCAGCAGCAAAATGAACTCAGAAGTCTACAGAAACATTCTTCCAATTTAAGAAAAGATGCAACCAAACTGACTGGGGGATCCTTCATCATAGAGCAAGATAATGACCCAAAACACACTGCCAAAACAACAAAGGAGTTCAACAGGGGCAAGAAGTGGAAGGTTTTAGACTGGCCAAGTCAACCTCCAGTCTTAAACTCTACAGAGCATGAATTTTACCTGCTAAATATGAGACTGAAGGGAGTAACCCCCCCAAAAAAAACAACAAAGGAGTTCATCCAGGGGAAGAAGCAGAAGGTTTTAGACTGGCCAAGTCAACCTCTAGTCTTAAACTCTATAGAGCATGAATTTTACCTGCTAAATATGAGACTAATGGGAGTAACCCCCAAAACAAACAACTGAAAGACACAGCAGTGAAAGCCTGGAAAAGCATCACAAAAGAAAAATGCAAAAGTTTGTTGATGTCAGTGGGCCACAGGCTTGATGCAGTTATTGCAAAAAAAGTGTTTGCAACTAAATATTTAGTCTTTTTCACTTTAATCAGTTTTAAATGTTTCTGTTCCAATACTTTTGCTAACTTTAAAATTTGGTGTTCCTTTACAAATAATGCTGTTTTCTAAGTTGTGTATCAGATCAAGATGTAACTACTTGGAAATGAAAGCTGAAATGTTGAGCTCTTGTCTCATAGTCATCTTGTGATGTTAAACCCAAATGTTTTTAGTCTTTGAAAAAATAAAGGAATTGACCTCAATGTTCTTGGGGAGGAGACAATAGAGTCAAATTAAAGGAGAGCACCAAACCCTTATAGTAGTAGTAGTAATGTAAAGTGTTACATCTAGTTTGAGTTAGCCTATCTAGACTGTTTTTGAACCATTTTCAAGTACAGATTTCTTGGACTGATCTATCACACTTGTTTAAAGAGCTGTTGAAGTGGCTGATTTCTTTTGTGAACTAAACATTCTAATGATGCTTACAATCAATCATTATAGATTATGTATTGTCTGTTACTGAAGCTTCAGCACAATGAGTCATCATTTAATGTCACAGCGAGTTCATTAAGTAATGACTGACTCACGTGAAGTTGTGAAAAAGTGCAATGTGCGCTGATTGTTGACGAATGGGAATGTGGAGAAGCCTTGAGCAGCTTGCTTATTGTAAACACTCGGATTGTCAAGAGTGCTCAAGGCTGATGCTGCGTATCTGACACCCTCCTCTCACACATACTGACACGTTCACATACATGCAGCTCCCGATGTGCCCATCTGCATTTAGCTCCTCTTACATAACAGCAGTAAGAGCATCTATGAAGAATAGATCTGTCTGTTTTCTCTCCCCCTTCATCTCTTTTAGTTCTCTCTACTGTTTACATATCAAGGCAGTGTTGCCTTGAGTCGTTTCCATGGAAACACACCCTGGGTAGACGGCACAAGTGTCTCAGCTCTGATGTAGCGGCAGGTTCAACCCCGTGTTCTCCTCCACCGGGGTGAATGAAAGCAGAGGAACACCATCAGGAAAATTTCAGAGGGCCTGTTTACGTTGAGAGCGTCCTGATTAATTTACATTTATGAACAAAGTCAAACTAAGATCTGAAGAGCCCTGTGGATTGTGGCTGAGCTACTTTAGATTACATAAAAAACTGCCATGTCATCAGCCTAAATATTAGATTATAGTAAAGACAAGCGTCATTCCCCCACTTGTTCCCACTCCCACTCAGAGGAAGTGACGGATCAAAACAGCAGAGAAGCCTTGAACACAGCAGTGAGCGAGCACTTCAAACAGAGACAGCTGGGCTTCCCGTCCATTCACAGGAAAAAAAATCAGTGTGAAGCATCAGTTAGTTAAATGATGTCAAAACTAATACTGAAACAATGTAGTGCTGTGTGGATTGCAAATAATTGAGGGCAATTACATGATTCATCTTTTAGTCTGTGAAATGCAGAGCAATGAATAACTGTCTCCAGAGTCACTGAAAATTAAACCACTCATTTGTTGGAAAAATAAAGCAATCAGAGAGCTAATTGGCAAAAGTGAGATATATTTTCTAGCTCTTCTGAAAAACATATAAGGATTACCTGAAACATAAAACAAACATTAAGTGATAATGAAAACAAGCATTAATTTTATGCCTTTTTGCACCAGTGGTTGTAAGAGGTTACCTTGCAAAACAGACTGTCATCAGCCGTAAAAAGCTCCTATACACAACGTTTGGACCAAACCGAAAATTGTTCAGACCAATCAGATTCATCTTTGGAGTTCAAGGCGGTAGCTACAGATGAGGTTTAGTTGTACTGTGAGTTGTACTGTATTTTAATTAGCATTTTCTGTTTTATTTTGTTATTTCTCAGTAAGTATGTGGCTATCCAATTCTTTGTTTACTTCATTTTGCCATTCATTTTCCACAGAAATTAATCTGTAGTATTAGGTAAGGGTTGAATTAACAAAGATGTATTAATTCAACTTTATTCATCAACAAAGTGGCAGTTACATTCATGAAATAACCACATCACAGTCATGAACTAAGAAACATTTTATGAATAAAACAGAGAAAAAGTTCAGAGTTCTAATCCAGGACTAAATTATGTAAAGCCCTATTCCAGAGGTAGTTAGATGAACTGTGGCTCGCTTTAGCTTCGTTAGCTTTAGCTAAAGCTAACATAGCTATGCTAGCTACATAATTAATGTTACTATATAATCCAATGTTGCTAAATTAGCTTTAACAACGTGAGCTTTGGCAAACATAGCTAAAGCTAATGCAGCTCAACTCAATCCAACCTTTATTGTCATTGCACAAAAAGTACAACAAAAACTTCCATGCATTCTGGAGGATTGAGATAAAAATATATAGATAGAGATAAATAGAATGAAATAGGATATCCATGCATACACACTCACTGTCATCTCCACACACACATTAAATAAAACTCATGGAATAAAAATTAAAGGATAGAAAAAAAAATGAAATAGCACCTTGTGTTATTAAAAACTAAAGCTGCACAGATAACATAGATATGTACAGTATCTTATGTAGCTGCTTTGTGAGTTTAGCTCTAGCTCTGTAGGTTTTTGACTTTTAACCTTTCCTGTCCTATCCTTAACCTTAGTCCTTAGTCTAACCCCAAACAGGAGTTTAACCCGATTGTATTTTGAAAGTTTCAGTGTGTATTTCCGTTCTAAGGTTTACGGTGTTTGGGTTAATGAATGACACAGCAAAATCATCTTCAATCTGTCAGTCTATTCAGCTCCCATAGTGTTATATCTAACACTTTTCCTGAGTTTATATCATTCTTACAGGTTCTCAGTTAAATTGGCACTTTGGAAAGAGTTAATTTTTTAGCTCTCTTGCAGTGTTTTAAATTTTATCACTCACACTGTTGTTCTTCATATATTAGTAAATGTTTAGTATCTATGAATGTAATTATTTACACAGTGCAATGTGCATTGATCTTGCATTTATCACCTGTCGCAAAGTCAGGTGTTTTATAGTAAGGATGGAGCAAAGAGACAGTTGCAGAGATAAGGTACGCCCTGAGATGAAACTCAGCACACCTCCTTTTATTAAACCATCCCTTGCTACAAGCAGGAGATCACCATTTAGTGGATAATTTCACTTAAGCTGCATAAGTATCTAACAACAATAATCCACCAGAAACATGATCAAAGGAATCACAGCAGTGATCACTTTAGCAGAGGCAATATCTAGAAACACTCAAACACAGCTAAACAATCTGCCGAAGAGCATGATGGGTAAACTCTGCCCCAAAGATTGAAATGGCCGTGAGCTCGGCTTAATTAACGCTGTGATGTAACTCCAACACTGAAGACTATTTAACTCATAATGGAGTTAAAATCACACTTTGAAAGATTAATTCAACTCTGAAATTTTTACTCTCCAGTTTATGCTGCGTATTATGCAGCCAGTCAGTAAAGGTTCTCCAGATGTTTTGCTTTATCTTTAGGGAGGAAGCAAATTTATTGCCATTATATTAACATAAGTTTATAAAAAGGTAGCAGGAAACTAGGCTAAACTCTATTTTACTGCATCAAAACATTGCTTCTGAACAGAAATAATGGAGAAACTTGATTATAGTGATAAAAGTCATACTTCTGTGATGTGTTTATTGCTTGTAGCACAATAATGATCCTATGATTAATTGGTTTGTAATTAGTTTCTCCTATTCAACCTGTAAATTAGAACTGTCAAGAACTGTCAGTACAGGAACAAAACTGTAAAAGTCAAAGCTTTCACAGTCATGTTTATAAATGCAAAACTCCAACCAGTATGATGAATTCCCAATTCCCAACCAGTCTTTTCCATTAATTTGTACCCCCTCAACAAATTGAACGTTTTTTGGGGGAATAAATGTGCAAAAGATCAAGAATCTGCTAAGTTTTTACCCTTACTGAAGCAAAAATTAAACCCCAAGATGAAGTTTTGCACTTAAATTATTCCTTTCATTGATATAATCTGTCAAAAGTTCCCCTGCAAATCTGCTGTTTGATGTATTCATCTCATTTCCTCTCTTTCCTCAGGGTCATTCGTGTCTACAGAGGGAAGAAAAACTTTGGCTTCACGCTCCGGGGTCACGCTCCCGTCTGCATCGACTCGGTCATCCCAGGTATCTGCTTCTAATTTAAAACCCAGAACAGAACAGCCTGATCAGCGCCTCCTCTCCCTCTCTGTGTGGTGGTTTGTTACAAACATTGTTCTGTGTTGGCTGAGAGGGGTGGATGTGTTCTACGTGGGCGAGTCTGTTGTGGTGCCAGCCGCTGCAGGTTGAAGGTGATCAGGAGGTGTTTATGTGTGTGTGCAGCTATGAGTGTACCAGGAAGTGAAATTGTGTGACTCACCAATGAAATGTTAAGAGGAAAACACTGAGAACAGGCTGTGCTGTGCAGTAACTGACGCTTATAGCAGTCAGTCAGAGCCTCGCTTCAGAGCTCAGGCTGTTTTCTTCAGGGGTTTTCTTAACTTTGGAACCTCATACAAATTAGATAATAAAAAAATGAGGAGATTTCTCTATAAACAAAAACACTGTGGTTTTATTAAATTCGTACATCTTTTGTTAGCATGTTGATTACACTCTTTTCAGTGGTATGGACAAAAACAAATTATCATTTATGTCAGACTTTGAAAATAAGGGATTACTTTTAAAAGAAAGCCTGTCTTTGAGTATCTCAGAATAGATTCCTGTTTCGACATTTACTAGCTTTAGAATCCAAATGGCTAACATCACTTAGGCTTCATGCGCTGACTTATACAGTTCAGAAAATTTAAGTAACGCCCAAAGAAGAGCCTTTATGATTATTTTTCTACAATGTTAAATCCATAATTGACATCAAGAATTTATCAAATGATGCCATATCATAGATATATCATGATCTATCACACTCTATTATCCGTACGATAAATATAAGTTGGAAATAAAGAGTTCATTTACATTTCAAATGATTGCAGATCTAGTTTAAGTAAATTTTATTATGTCATAGCCAGTAATCATACAAAATGTTATTTCAACTAAGAAAATTGTGGCTAGTGTTATATTTATGGAAATTTGGAGGAGTTATGCACAACAACCAACCAAAAAGTTGTAAACCAGCAGCTGGTGAATGTTGTGCTGTCTAAATGCTTTCAGGAACACCATGATGAGAAGAGAAAATGACTCAGAGAGTGATAGAGAGCCACAGAGTGATAGAGAGCCACAAACATCACTTAGAAGCCCATTGATGCGAGTTTGTACAGTCACTTGGATTGGCTTGTTAGTGGCTGTTTGATTCAGACTGGACAAGTTTTAAAAAAATCAAAGTGAAAGAGGCAGGTGCTTAGAGACATGGATTCTTTACTCTTTTTTGACAAAAAAAAAAAACATTACAAGACAAAATCTCTGATTTCAAAGGGAAAATAGATTCTTACAAAGTAATGTCTGTTGAATAAAAATGTGTAAGGTGTAAAAAAAATTAGCATTAATATTCACCCCACTTTAAAGTGACTGACCTAATTCAACAGAGGTCCAGCCAATTGGTGCTAGTAGTCTCACAACTAGAGAAATTGGGGATCACTTGAGTGTAGTGAATGAGTCTCTAGTGATTGTAGTATAAGTACACCTGTGTCTGGAAAGTCCAGTCACTGGTTAATCAGTATTCCTGGCTACCGTTACACCATGAAGAAAAGAACACTCCAAACAACTCTGGAAAGTAAAGGTTATTGAAAAGTATAAGTGAAAGGATGGATACAAAAACATTTCCAAAGCACTGAACATCCCCTGGAGTTCAGTTAAATCCATCATCAAGAAATGGAAGGAATATGGCATACGGATAAATCTCCCTAGTTCAGGCTGTCAGCAGCTGAGATGGGAGAGACTCTACATACAACAGTTGTTGCCCGAGTACTTCACCAGTCAAAGCTCTATGGAGAGTGGCAAAGAGAAAGTCACTTTTGAAGAAAACTCATTAATTCTCAACTAGGTTCACCAAAAGGCGTGTGGGAGCCTCCTTGGTCAAATGGGAGAAAGTTCTTTGGTCTGATGTGACCAAAATGGCAGCATCATGCTGTGGGGACTCTAAGCTTGTAAAGGTAGAGGGGGAAAAGAATGCACAAAATAAAGGAAAATCCTGGAGGACAAGCTTATTCAGTCTTATTCAGGCCTATTCTGTTTTTTGTTTTTTTTTTGGGGGGGGGGCTTTTTCGTGCCTCTATTAGAGAGAGGACAGTGGATAGAGTCGGAAACAGGGAAGAGAGCGGGAAGAGACATACAGAAAATAGTGCCACGGGCCGGATTCAAACCCGGGTCGCCTATGTACTTGGTGCGCGCCTTAACCACTCGACTACTGGCGCCCCAGGCTGATTCTGTTTTGAAAGGGGTGAATGTTTATGTTGTCACTTACATTATGTATTTTTATTTAAGTGGCATTACTTTGTTGCCAAAATTATATTAACCATGATCGATTTATAACATCATTTAAAGGGTAAAACATCCAAATACATTTTATAGGCACTATATTTAGCAACAAGTGAGGTTTTAATCAAACATGTCATTCTTTTATATTTGCCAAGGTCATGCAAAATATTTGTCACTCTTTATGCTCTGTTGTTGATACAGAAAAACAAAATTCTGCTGAGCTTTAGAGGAGATTTTGGACAGATTTTATCAATTTTGGACAAAGCCAGGCTATCAGTTTTCCTCTATTTATTTTCTTTGTGCTAAGCTAAGCTGATTTAGCTGCTTCATATTGATAGCAGATGCATTTTACCAACTGTTTCTTCCCACTTTAGTCGATACAGGGTCAACAAAGTCAAAATGCCTGTTTCCTACAATGAGAATTATTGATTAGTTTCCCAAACTGTAGATCAATTCTAGCATCAGGTGTTAATGTATATGGATTTTCTTTACATCCAAGTTAATGCAGATAGAGAGCCATGTTTCCCAGAGTCAGTAACGCAGATTTTTAATTGGTCTTAATTTTTAATCAGTGCCCTTATACTCTGATGAATCAAATGCTTTTTAAATATTTATAGGGGTAATTATGACTAAGAGCTTGAGTCAAACATATTAATTCCTTTCATTTTTTAAATTTGCAGCATATTAAAAGAAATGTTATTGCTTTCAAAAATGAAAGTAGCAGACAAGAGAGGCTGTGAAGTAGCTGTAGAGGGAGTATGCAAGGAGGGTGGTGTATTTGTGTGTGTGTGCGTTTGAAGATGACGGCACTGTTCCCGCCCACCATCATCTCCCACCATCATGTGCTGGAGCGGCCAGAGCGGACTGACTCAGTGGGCCTTATGGAGGTTGATATGGAGATGGTGGGGGTGGATAGCATGTCTCTGATCGTGATCTGAATCCTGACGACTAGAAAACCACAAACACAGTTTCAAAGTCTGCCTCGTGGCGCGTGAATGCGCCTTTAAAACATGAAGGGTTTGCTGGATTTGAACTTTTAGTGAAATAACAACAAAATGACATTCAATGTGAGGAAAATTTAGCCCTGATTTGACACATGAGGAGGCGACTGTGGACGCTACAGTGCAGTCAGAACATATTCCACTGAGGTTTGTTTTGACAGCACTGTCTTCCTTATGTAATATAATTCAGCATGGAGATCATCTCATTTGTTGACGGGCTTTGTTGGATGTCAAACACAGATTGACAGCACCACATTAGTCACCATCTCTTCTATCGTCTGCTCAGTGCACCTTGTTAGCGGCTGAGGTGTTGCCAAATTTCTGATTGATGTTTATTTCTCTCTCCATCATCTCAGATAGTCCGGCTGAGGAATGTGGACTGAAACCAGGCGACCGTATCCTCTTTCTCAATGGACTGGACATGAGGTTAGTATTTGATAGGTAGCATCATTATCAGCTGCAGTAGTTGTAGTAGTATTTCATCTGTGCCTGCTGTCTAAGTTCTTGAACTTTGGTGGTATATTAATAGAAATCAGGGCCTGGTTTTGTGGAGGAGATGCCATCTGCCACCACTTGAAAAATATCTCTCACACAGTGCCAGACAGTGCCATGACAGAACACATGAAGCTTTTTTTGTGGTTCTGTTGTGGTTTTCCTTTATTCGTTGTTTCACTGCTTTTGGGCTGAGATCAGTTTTTCAACTTGGTGCTGTGATTTCTGTGCCTATCCTGAAATTTACCCTCAAGAGAAATAGAGGGCTTAGCTGTTAAAAAAATAAGCAAAATCTAAGCAGCAACCCCAAAATTTTATTGTGTCTTGTTTGGGAATATTTTAGATCCAGAGGAAAGAGCTAGAATGCTAAGGAGTGGACTGGTTTAAGAAAATCAAGACATACCCTTTGTTTCCTCTTTTGTATGAAATTTCATTTGTTCCTAAAGATTCTTTGTAGACGTCATTTAACAGCAAAGAAATCCCCTTGGGGGGCAAGAAGTGATTTCTGCATAGAGAAACACTACCAAAAACAGCATGTTTTGAGCTTTTAACAACTATACCAAGCATTGGGATTTTGAAAATAAAAACATTCTTTATTTTTTATTCCGTGATTGTACTTTTGTTTCTTCAGCTGATAAGCCGCCTGTCTCGCTCAATGTGACAGAAAATCTGTCTCTTTTAAGTGATCCAGCTCATTAGGCTCAGCTCAGCTCAGAGGAACTGGTTGTTTGGCTCCCAAGGAGCTTTTTCTACTAAAAGATGATGGAAAGGAAACTGGCACTCAAATAAGACCTAGCTACCAAGGATCACATTTAAGAGCCGTTTTGTAGCACAGGCTCGTTCATGAACTGCAAATTGCTCACTCCACATGGTTTATTCTGTTGACAGTAGATCTCTGTTTCAATTAAAAGCATATGTCAGACAAAATGAGGGTTTTTAATAGGGCTGTGTGTGGTTAAGTGGTTAAATTCATTTATCAAATTAGGAATCTGTTAAACCAATTACCGATCATTTTTTAATAAACACAGGCTTGAAATCCAGGTCAAAATGCTCTTTTAAACTGTAATGAACCTCCCACCACTAGAGGCCACTGTAGCTTCAGTTAATGGCCGCTGCCTTCCTGTCTGAGCTTTCCCATGGCACTCTACCAAACGTAAATATGAGAAAATTAGGGGTTATCGTGTAATAGGAACAGCCTGGTATGACGAGTTTTTTTTTGTTTGTTTTTTTAAGTAGAAAATGGAAAAAAGTTGTAGGTAGACTGTCAAGGGTTTAACTCCATATAAGTACTAAACCGAAGTGAAAAGAGGCCACACATCAAAGCACAATATTGATCTGCAAAGAGGAACAAAGGCTGGTGGCGTTAGCTTTGAATGTTAGCCATGCTGTATTAGGCACACAAACCCGCTGACACAATGGCCCTGTGAGAAATATGACTCTTTTCTTAGGATTTTCTCCTCTTTAGACTAGTCGGTTAAACTAAATTTAAATGACCGTTTCATCAAATACAGAAATGGACACTTAGGAACATCCTTATTTTTTAATAAGTTAAAGGGGCTCAGCTAGCCTCTTAGCTCAGTACAAGACTCCTCTAGACTCTTGTCTCCCTTCATCTGGCTAGATGATGCTAGGAGGTCTGCAGGACTGAGTAAAATGTGATCAATCATCTCCATTTCAGGGAAGTTGGTTGAACTGTGGAAAAAATCACTGATTGTAAAGTGCAGGGATCGTACTCAATGAATGTAGAGAATTCCTGATGATAACAGCAGCGTAGAGGTCCGTTTAGAGCTTCAAAGCACTAACTTTCCTCTGTTCCCATTCATGTCTTATGGCTTTCCATTTGGGATCACTTGATTGCAAACAGCCTATGGAAATCTCATTGATATCCTACAAAAGTCCTCCTCTCCATCCTTTCCTAAGCACTTAAAGAAATGATTACAATTCAACAAGTCCTATAAAAATTGGTTCAACAAAATAAACAGAGTAGTGCAGTCAAACAAACTTGGAAAGAGGTCCAATCACGGTGTAATTATCAACAGCAGATTCATATTGATTCTACAGTGTAATGACATTTGGTGTCCCCTTCTGTTAGGGGACACCAAATGTCTCCAAACAGAAGGGGATGTTTAGTGTCACTTCTTGGCTTTGTATTATGAAAAAAAAAAGATTTTTTTGTTCATAATACTAGTTAGCGGTTTCTCCTAGCAGCTCCTATGCTAAGCTAACATACTGCTGGTTATAGCTTTAACTGAGACTCCATGGTCAAGTAAAAGAAAGTTCTTTGGTCTGATTGGACAAAGATAGAGCTTGTTATCCCTCAGGCAAGACACTATGTTTGACAGACACCAAGCACTGCACATCATCACAAACACACCATCCTCATGTAAAGCAAAGTGGCAGCAGCATCATGCTGTGGGGATGCTTCTCAGCAGCCAGCCCTTGAAGGCTTGTAAAGGTAGAGGGTAAAATGAATGCAGCAAATTAAAGGGAAGTTCTGGAGGACAAGCTTATTCAGTTTGCAAGAGACCTACGGCTTAGGAGAAGTATTTTTCCAGCAAAAAAATGACCTGAAGCATTGAAAAGGGAAAGAATATGGCACATGTGTAAATCTGCCTTGATCAGGCCATCATCACAAACTTGATCATTTATAGGGCTTTATATCATCCTGGCCTTTGCCGTCAACAGCAAAATTATTCCACAAAAACTAGCTAGCTTGTCCCTTCCCATTCCAGTATTTAGATGAAGCTAAACCAATACTGGCTGTGGGTTTGGTGTAATTTGCATACCAAGTCTAGTCTCAGCAAACAAACTTAGCTTGTTCCTAATAATAGAAGCCACTGATTCAAGTTATATGTTTTCTTAAATCTAAAGAGTATAGTTAGCTGTTTGTTGTTTTTACTCACTAAACTAAGTTAGACTAGATTGCTGCTAGCTGTAGTTTTATAATTAGATGTTGGACATGAGCGGTATTCGTTTTCTCATCTAACCCCTGTACAAGATGGAGTAAATAAGTGTGTTTGTTAAAAATATCTTGGTTTTCTATTTGAATGTTCTCCTCCAGCAGTGACTTGTGAGTTTGTGTAGGTACTGTCTGTGTATGGGTCGATGCACGTGACCTTTACCTTTATGTAAACGGAGCTTTTCTCGTAGGAGTCGTCATACTTCTGTGGACTTTACAAGTTCTTGACCTTCTGCCTCCTGAGTGAGTGTGGGCGTGTGGATAAGAAATTCATCGTGGCTAAAACTGAATCGCACATATATATTCTCACTCTGCAAACACACTATAATAACAAACCAAATATATCATAGTCAGTATACCCAGGGCTGTGAAGGTGCAGAATTACTCATTCTGCCTCCTTGAATGCCGTGTAAGAGAAAAATTGCAGAGCTGTTCCCATGGCTGCCTGGTGTACTGACTTGATTGGTGCAGTTTAATTTCTCTGCTCTCCTTGATAACATGGTGCAGAAGTAGGAGGTGAAGAGCAAAACAGAGCTGTTCAGCACAAAGACAGAAAAATACAACGCTTTCAGTTGTTTTTACAAAGGCAGGATATGGTGTACAAGTTGTAATATTCATGTTAACACATTTATAGAGCAACTCCCCCATTTTAACTTTTCTTTTATGTCAAAGTCATGTCTCATTTTTAAGCATTATAAGCAAATTCTGCCACCACCAGACTCTTCAAAAACAATAAAAGATGACTTAAAAGTAGCAGAGAATATTGAGAAGTGTTGTGCCTGAATATGGTCCTATTTTTGGAATTATTTGTGGTATTACAAAACTAAAAGAACACATTTAAAAGCATATTCAGATGTTACAGCTCCTATTCTCCCCCCTCAAACAAGCCTTTGATGGCATACTCAACTCATCTGAGCATAGCATCACAGAAAAATGATTTTCTAAGTCTCTTTCTTCTCTTCTTTGTGACTGCACCTGTAGTTTTAAGTTTCATTTCTCTTCTGCTGAGGTGTGTCAAGCTGCTACTGGCAACACTACATTTTCTGATGTGGTCATTCATAATAGAAGTAACAATTACAGACTTTTATTGTGAATAGATAAATAGCATTTTTATCTTTGATCTAACTCAACTGTAGCAGAGATGCCATTGAATTTATGGAGCTACTGCGTTTACAGTCTGCTTCTTTAGTCATTACAGGCTCAAAACAAGAAAATCATGAGCTAAAACAAATCTTTGCAGTTGTTTAAGTCGTTACAGCATGAATCGCTGCAGCACTGGGCTGAAGACAAAGTGAGTCGATCAGTTGCAGCACACAGCTTAGTTAAGACGCTTTGCAGAGTGAGCACACTCACTGTTTGTTGCTGTTACTATACACATTAAAGCCGAAGAGGAGAGAACTCACTTAACACCTGATTACTGGGTTTTGTGTTAATTACACCGACACAAACAGGTGACATTTGGCTAATTACCTGGCTGCTATTTAGTGTCAGAGTAAAACATGCTGATGACTGGACTCAAACTGAGCTGTTGTCTGTCACGTATCACTCTGCTACACTAACTGTGGCATCATTTAGGCCTTGTGTGTACACTGCAACACAATGCTTGCATTTCAATCAGGTAGAAATTTTACCGCCACAGTATTGATACCAGTGTACTGTCCTCCTCTTGCACCCAGCATCCATCCTGTCTGTTAATACTGCTCAAGCCAGAACATAAAGTACCATAAACTTCAAGTATACTTTTCAAAGTAAAAACCCAATCTTTATTAGTTTTTTTTCTTGATGAGACTACCTGCATTTTTATGTTTCTGCAATGGCAATACCCAGAGCTGGAGACATTGTGTTTTCAGGTCGTCCATCGTTCTGTACATTTAGGCCATTCTTTTGAACGTGAGACCTCAGAAACACTGGAAGGGAAATTCTTCCACCTTTGTACAAATGTCAACTTTGACTCAAGGTTGAACTACGTACATTTTGGAGAACAAAGGTCACTTTTTGCATCAGTTTGACCCCCATACTTATAACTAGCTGTAAAGTTTAAAGTTTTATTACAAAACGTAATGTTGTAGATTTCTACCAGTCATGTTGTCACAAAATGTCCCCAGGCCCGTCCTCTTTTCCCACCACGGCAGTAGTTTACCCTGCGGAGTCAGATAACCATCAGGTGGTTCTTCTAGTTATACAGTGCTTTTAATTTGTAATCCTGAGTTTATTTCTGAGACAGTTATTCATTTATTGAAGCCTCTTGCAAAGTTGGATATCTATTTTTTGAGTTCCTTGCTGAACTTTCTTTACCAGAAAAAAGTCCTAGACCATGTAGGCATTTGTGCACGCCATTTTAAAACAGCAGCAAGGGGGATATTTATTCATTTGAGATCTCCTCCTCTCTTCCTCAATCTCTGATTTCTCTCTGCATGCAGCTTTTTTTTCTATATGTTGGTTAAGCACACATTTTTAATGTAAGTAAGATCTTTTTATAAAAGTCTATCATGGTGGTTGCCAAGGCTGTGTTTTGAAATCTTGTCTTACAGGAATAAAAAAAAAAATCACATTTTACTACTTTCACCATCTTTTTAGGAACTGTTCCCATGAGAAGGTGGTGTCTATGCTGCAGGGCAGCGGGGCGATGCCTACTCTGGTGGTGGAGGAGGGTCCGTCTGACTACTCTTCAGAACAAACCGACCCAGAGGAATCTCCAAGCATGCCCCCCACCACGTTACCCCGCTCTAGGTCAGTACACACCGATAAGCCTGACATTTTGATCTGACATTTTCATGGTCTGCAGGGACAAACAAACTTACATCAGACCCCCACTGTCAAATGAGACTGTCTGTTTCACATAAAGATGAAGAAGAATAGTGGAGTTATTAGAAATTTAAGTACTGACTCAATCTGTGTCTGCTGTACAGGTCTCCAGCTCTGAGTTCTCTGCAGTGGGTGGCAGAGATCTTACCGCCAAGCATCAGAGTTCACGGGCGAACCTTCAGCCAGCAGCTGGAACACCTGCTGACCATTCAAGAGAGATACACAGTCTGCAAGTCCCTCGAGACCTTCTTCCAACACAGGTCAGTAGGATGGAGAGATAGAAGGGCTTTTAAATAAAGTAGTCAGAAGGGGTGGAATGGTTTAAGAAATAACTGCTCAGTTTTGAGTTCACTTGTCTGTATCCATCAATTTTTCTTTGTGCCAAGATTAACTGGCCAGCTTCATTGACAAATACTGTAACTTTAAATGAGCTGTTGCCTGGGAAACTGTATTTTTTACCATACTCTTTATAGCTAGTTGCCAAGGATGCTTCTTATGGAGGCGAAAAAAAGAGAGGGAGCGAGCAAATGATGGACTGTGAGAAAAAAAGGGAAGAAACAAAAGTACAAAGTTCAGCAGGAACTTTGTCATTCTATTTTTTCTCTGTTTTATAACACAGGTCACTGAGTCCTACTGGTTTACGTGCATGGAGCCTGTTGTCGTGGAAGGGCTCACTTTCATTTGCATTCACTTTTATATTACATTTGCCTAAGCAATAGATGTAGAGTCTTGTTGCTTAGGTATTTATAACATGCAGTGCATAGCTGTAAATATCAGTCTCTGATTCTGATCTTCCTAGCAGGGGTGTGTCCAAAGGGGTGGCCAAGGTCTCCCTTGAAATCTTACTGGCCCCCACTGGTGCAATTACTCCTAGCTGTGATTGGCTGCTTGCCTGGTCAGAGGCAGGAATTATGTTAAAATCAACTATCAGGGCTGTGTTGCAAAAGGTGGCTCTTAGCTTATGTTGCATGCACATCCCTAGTCTATAGGTAGATGTGTGGACAGAAGTATTCAGCTGCCAGGCCATTACACCAACAGAGACTGTAATGATATTATATTAAGAAACATGAACTTTAAAATGGAGTTGGTCCCCCTATTGCAGCTGTAACAGCCTCCACTCTTCTTGGAAGGCTGTTTCTGTGGGAATTTGTGCCCATTCATTCTGTAGAGCATTTATGAGGTCAGGCACTGATGTTTGACGAGAAGGCCTGGCTTATCCAGGCCTGGCTTAGGTCAGGGCTCTCTGTGGGCCAGTCAAGTTCCTCCGCACTGAACTCTTCAAACCATGTCTTGTTTTAATATATTTTTAAAAAATGTATGACGCTCACTCAGCCCCAACATCTATCCGTATAAAGATAAAACTAACACTAAAACTAATAAAAACTAAACTGAAACAAAGCATTTTTGCAAAAATAACAACTAAACTAAACGAACAAACCGGCAGTCAAAACTAATTAAAACTAGACTGAAATTGAAAATTAATGAAAAATACAAAACTATTCTAACCTTGTCTGGAGGTGGTGAAAGGGTACAATGTTGTTAACGCATTATGTACAAATTTACATATTTGTACATACTACTTACATTTAAGCACAAATCTCAATTAATAGCTATGGTTTTATCTTAAATTTAACACATTTTAAGGATATTTTTCTTATAATGGAAAAATGTACCAGGTTAAATCATTTTAAATTTCTCTTTATTTTTTTGGAAAGCATCCTGTGACCCCGTTTCATTGGCTCGCAACCCCCACTTTGGGAAACACTGCTTTACAATACTCCATCCATGAAGCTCCCGCCACACAGTTTTTGTTCTTACACTAAGTGGAAGTTCAGAACTCTTCAGCTATGGAATCAGCAGAGCGTTGTTGACCCCCCCTGTGATTTTACGTGGTCTTCCACTTTGTTGCTGTTGTTCCTAAACAATTCCACTTTCTAATAATATCACTTACAGTTGACTATGAAATTCCCAGCATGGTTGAAATTTCACACAGTCTTATTGCAAAGATGGAATCCATCACAGTACCACACTTGAAGTCACTGAGCTCCTATTCTGTATCACAGATGTTTGCAAATGGAGAGTGCATGGCAAAGGTGCTTGGATTTATACACCTTTCTAAACGAGTCTTATTGAAACACCTGAATACAATATTTAACAGCTGTGGCCAGATACTTTTGGATGATTTGAAAACCTTCCAGTTTGTGCTCGCACTGCCAACATAAGCCACACTTTTCAAACCAGTCTGACATTTTTTACTCTTCTCATCTTGAAAGATAACACAGCTATATTTCCCTTCAGCTTCATTAAATTGTGCTCATTTTGACTGTTATCTGGGTGTTTTTTCATATCTTTAGAATAGTTAACTGGTCTGAATTTAAATTTCCATTTAGTGACTTTGGAAATTAGTCACTAGAAGCATGCCCAACGTGGATGTTATCATCCATTAAGTGCCCACACACTCTAGCATTAGTGCTGCTTTTTGGTCATGAAAATCCCAACACAGCTTTTCAAACTAAAGTTTCTCCAACTTGGTTATTTTTTATTCATCACTTGGATGTGAAGGATGAGACACTTCTCCTTTAGAGAGACTTCAGTGTTGAGTAGTCTGTCCCACTGTCTAATGTAGCCTCAGTTGTCCTTCATCAATAATAAACAGTACACAAACTGGTTCCTGGTGAACTTTCTTGTGGGTTTATGCTTTTAAACCATCCGTTCAATATTTAAGGGTTTTATCTATTTATCTTTGCCTTTTTTTATGTAATATGGTGCAAGTATTAACACAAACCATGTATCTTAAAACAATATTTAAGACCACAGACTATATATGAATGCATTATTATGCTATACATTATTTAATGATTTAATTTTTGGATGCTGGTGGAAAGGATTACCAAGAGATGGCAGGAGCTGCTGCTCTGCAGATGATGCAAACATGTGACACCACAGGATTTCAGCATAACAGCAATTTTACAGCATGGGCATACAGTAAAAACAGCTGAAGGCCTAAATCCAACTATAACTGACATCGCTGCTATCCTCCCACCTTTTCTTAATCTGTTTACATCCTTTATCTCAGCTACACGTGTCAGTATGGATGTAAAGAATATAAATCTGTGGTTAATCGATTTTGTAGGGGAAACAGACAGTGGTTATGTAAGGATTGTTTTTGCATGTGGATGAATGTAATGATTCAACATGCATGCGTTTATTTGCAGGAACGTGGACACTTTGATTGTAGACGTGTTTCCGGTGTTGGACACTCCGGCCAAACAGCTGATCTGGCAATTTATCTACCAGCTTCTGACGTACGACGAGCAGGAGCGCTGCCAGGACAAGCTGTCACGCTTCCTGGGCTTCAAGAGCAGTGGTGAGCGAAATCATAAATATTGAAATGAATGCAGAAAATACACAAGAGACTGTAAGCAAGTGGATTGGTTCATTTGTAATCAGATCACTGAAAATAAGAAATCAATAGAAGTGAAAATACAGCTTTTATTATTCACCAACCACTGTATCTGATAACCACCACAGGCACACTGGAGCAGCTGTGCGTGGTAGGTTTTGAATATCAATTTTGAACACTGTGTTGGTGTTTTTTTGCAGCTGTGCTGGAGCCTGAAGTTGGTCAGGAGCATCACCGGCGAAGCAGTTCAATGCGAGTTACAGGGACGTCATACCGCAGCAGCATGAGAGAGAGGAGCTCTGATGACTGCATCATCGGGACTCACCTGGGAATGGGTATGCTGCACATATCAACAACACGGAACAAGGATTTCCTGTCCTATAGCATTTAATCCCTATAAGCTACAGCCACAGGAGGGATGTATGCCCTCACTGACGCACAGCTGTGAAACCACTTATAAAATACAGCACTGATATAAAGCTGAACCTAATACAACAAGACAGAGTCTGCAGACAGCTAACAAATCTATGAGGCTGTTCTTCTCATAACATTTCTAATTACATCTGAAAGGGGATGCTCGTAGCTATCAACCTACTGAGAATTTTAAACCAAATCTGCTCTGAGCTGTAAAATACATTTCAAGTTATTTTTCATCTGACCTGAAACTCTATTCTTTTGGCTCATTTAATACTCTGAAGTGTTTTTGCAGCTGCAGCAGGCATCTATTCTCACAAACTAATCTATGCACCATTAGTATCTGCTCTGCAACAAACAGTAAAAGGGCAGTTAGCAACTAAATTTAGCAGCTAAAAGAGCAAGGTATTTTTCATGTATTTGGTAGAGACCAAAATTTGAACAGAAAGAGGGAGAATCTAGAAAATGCAAATGTTTCTCTCTATAAATGAGGTAGTCTTCCTGCTGACACCCATTGGTTTCTGAAGTGGCATTGTAAAGCCCTATTGCGGCAGCTGCCATCTTAGGAATGCTGTCTCCTTATAAATTGTTTTGCCCAAAAACAAGCAAAAAGTTTAACTTGAGGTGGGCTGACTTAACCAGCCATAGCAACTGAATGTCTTTTAGGTCCTATATCCACATGCCTTTTTGACTGTGAAAACAGGATTTTTTGGGTTGATCTCAGTGCCTTAAAAAGTATTCACCCCCTCGTATGTTTTACCCATTTAATGTTTTATAAACCAATCATGGTCAATATAATTTGGCTTTTTTGACTAAATATTACAAAATAAACCTCTTTATTGTCAAAGTGAAAACAGATTTCTACAAAGTAATTTCAATTAAATCAAACTATGTAATGTAAAATATATGACATCATAAATGTTCACCCCTTTTGGTCCAGCCAACTGGTGTTAGTATCTCACACTGAGTTCCTGAGTCCCGTGAATGTGTCTCAAGCAGTTGTAGTATAAAGACACCTGTGTCTGTAAAGTCCAGTCGCTGGTTAATCAGTATTCCTGACTACCGTTACACCATGAAGACAAAAGAACACTCCAAGCAACTCAGAGAAAAGGTTATTGAACAGTATAAGTCAGGGGATGGATACAAAAACAAGGTACTGAACATTCCCCAGCGTTCAGTTAAATCAGTCATCAAGAAATGGAAGGAATATGGCACATGTGCAAATCTGCCTCTATCAGGTCGTCCTCACAAACTGAGTGACCGTGCAAGAAGAAAACTAGTGAGAGAGACCATCAAGACACCTAGGACTACTCTGAAGGAGCTACAAGCTTCAGCACCTGAGATGGGAGAGACTCTGCATACAACAACTGTTGTTGGGGTTCTTCACCGGTCAAAGCTTTACGGGAGAGTGGCAAAAATGCCACTGTTGAAGAAAACTCATATTCAGTCTTGATTGGAGTTCACCAAAAGGCATGTGGAAGACACCATGGTCAAGTGGAAGAAAGTTCTTTGGTCTGATGAGACCAAAATGGTGCTTTTTGGCCAACAGAAGAAATGCTGTTTGGTGGACACCAAACACTGCACATCACCCTTAGCACACCATTCACACTGTGAAGCATGGTGGTGGCAGCTTCATGCTGTGGGGATGCTTCTCAGCAGTCCAGATGTCCAAGCCTGATTGAGACCTATCCACACAGCCTCAGTGCTGTGATTGCAGCCAAAGCGGTGAATATTTATGCAGTCACTTAATTTACATTACACACTTTTATTTGATTGATCTTACTTTGCTTTGACATTAAAACGTTTTTTTTTTTGTTTTTTGTCAAAAAGACAAATTACATTGACCATGAATAATTTATAAAATCAATGAAAAGGTATAACATCCAAGGGGGTGAATAATTTTTAAAACCACTGTGTAGGTATTGATGGGTTATGGCAGCAGCCTCTGCTAGAAACGGACCAGGTGCATATCTTTAGCAGATGCAAACAGAGCATTGCTTCTGGTTTGCACTTGAGATGGACTAGATTGCAGGTTTGGAATAGCAAAGATTGACAAGACAGGGAGCGATTTGCTGCAGAGTGAGCTGTATAGACGGAGTATGTGGAATTTGAGGGTCAGTGTGGGTGTGGGTGCCTCGTCAGAAATTAGCCAGTGATCTCATTGGGAATATGTTCATGCTTAATATGTTTTATGGTGACAATCTTGCCACCAGTCATTAACGCTCCTTACAATGCCTAAATAAGCAAAAATCTTAGCTGTATTGTCATCCAAACAGGTTGTTAACCTGTTAGTTCATTTGTTAAAAAAATAAGCTCTTGAGGAGATTTCTTGGTTTTGTAACTGACCTCAAGTTGACACTCAGGGAACTCCAGTTTTTGCACTTTCACAGTGGCTTCATTTTTAAACATTAGCAGTTGTCTGCTTGGCATAAATGATTCATTATCATACATTAAGTATAATTTTTCATATGTAATTACTGGTAGAAGGAAAACCTAAAGCTGTAGTATGACAGCTGCTTTACTATATTAAGTCTTTTCCTCATTTATTATTCAGTATTTAGGATTATTGCATCTTGTTTTGGTTGGATTCCCCAGACAATCTGAGGAATCTGAGAAGACACAGAAAATAACCTTATTTAAGCAGTTCATTTCCTATTCATACAAACTTTTCCTTGAGCTAGGCAGCTTACCCCTTGTGACTTTGTTAGAACTGCTCAGTAGTGGTCAGCTCCCAGGTGGAAATTAAATGCCTAACTTTAAGAGCCTGCAGTAGACCGTTGTACATTGTCTGTGCTTCAGCAGGAGAAACAAAGACATGCTTCTCCAGCTCATACATTAACTCCATACCTCTATTTTAAGTATAGGTTTTTACATTTCCATTGCTAATTCCTGCTCCAGGAGCCAAGCTTTAAGTATTTTGCTTCTCCATGCTTTCCTCCTCTTCATCCTCTCTCCTCCTGGTGGGGAGTGGATGAAAGAAGGAGGCGTACAGGCGTCCATGTGTCACTGTTCATGCTTTGTTGTGCTTTAGGGATTCATGTGGATGAATCTGGGAGTCCAGAGGAGAGGCAGTCAGGAGACGGAACCTCCTTCCCTGAGTCCCCTGACCTCAATCCTGTACGTATAACTGCAGCTTCTCAGCGCCTTGCTACACACAAACTGGCATAATGAATGCTAGTTATGTTTTCTGTGCTCTCTGGCCTCACATCATTTGAAGGTCTGCTTGTAATGTTGTTAAATTTTAACTGTCGCTGCAGTCAACCTGTGGCATACAAATCCCTCTTCAAACCAGCAGACCTTCAAAGCTAATGTGACTCTGTGCTAACCAGCTGATCATGCCTCCACCCGTAGATGACAGGTGTGTACACGGAGCTGGAGACTTTGTATGCAGGGAAAGGTGGTCCACCACTGCAGGGTGGCCCCCCAGCAGAGCCAGAGGGCCCGGGACAGACTGAGGGCTACGGGCGCCCTCTCTCCCCCCTCACTCTCCCCCCTCTCAAAGGTACTCTGGGACTGACACACACCCCAAACACTCAATGCACACACAACATGCTTGCATTCATGCTTTCATGAAAAGATCATGTGTCATTAAGACTTCCACCTCCAACTGATGAAAATATTGTCATCTTAATTTTTTTTTTTTTCCAGGACTGTAAAATACATAACTTTGGGTCTTGATGTCACATGACTGATGCTGTGTTCATCTCATGGTTTAATTGCTCTGAATTAAAACTTTTAAGTTGGAAAAATGTAGATGTGATTGGATAATGCAGTGAAAATGCTGGATCATCATACAGCAAACATTGCAACCTTCTTATTAGGGTTGTCAGAATACCATAAATTGAAACTTTGATGTGATTCTAGTAAAATCCGATGTTACTGATGCTTTCTTGATACCATGACAGCAAAAATAGATGCCCTGGAACCCAGTACTTGTAATTTCTTGTTTTTCATTATAAGAATATGCACGGAAACTCTCCCAAAATATCTGAAATTCATAAATATGTCTGCAGATATTTTAGTATCAAAACATTGTTTTGCAGTTTAGACAGTTTTCCTTGTAAAGGTCACCCATAAGAGATAATGGATCGCTTTGTGGGGCTCAGTCCCAGGAAAGATCCAGATGCAGACAACTACCTGGTAATGAAGGCATTACAGTAAACTCACTAACCGAAATATGAAGAGGTTGGCAAATAATGTTCATTGCCTTCCTCTTTCCCTCTGTATCTCGCAGAGGGAACACACATCTTTCTGCCTGATGATCTAGGAGCAGACCTTAACAATGTTATCCAAGCTGGTTTTGTCCTTAATGGACAAAGCGTTAAACCAGGACATAAAAGAAAATGATCAGAGGCTTTCGATAAATGAAGAATTAAAGTTACAAAATATTATCTTGCTGACATGAAAAGAATTCATCTTCCTCATCAAGTGAAGCTGAAGGCCTGTGAAAACATGGTCCACCCTACTTTAAGTAAAGACAAGCTAAATTAACCTAGATAGTCCAATTATTATAGCAGTAAAAAGGCGATCCTTATATATTCATGCTCAAGTAAAAATGTAGCTTTTTCAAATGTAAAATCCCCTTTCCTTGGAATGGTATGAGCCTTTTTCTTAAACCTTAACATAGTGGTCCAGTCCATTGAACTTTACTTTGAAGCCAGTCATTCTGGACTGTCTTTTGCCTTGCCAGCACCTTAAAAAACATCAGGATGCCAAAAATAAGAAATGAGAAGAAAAGGAAGGAGCTGGCTCGCTCCTTTGACCAAAGCAATAAGCTCTCTTTCAGCCAGCTCCAAAATCTTATCTGAATCAGGCCAAGAAGACTCATGTTAGGCTAGCACAGACACTACTGTTATGATGAATGTGCACTGATGTTATCCATTCACATCTAGAACTATTTACAAGTCTTTCCAACCATTACTCTAGGCAGGCCTTTTTAAGTGTAGGTCCTTTTAAAATCTGTCCCTTATATCAGTGATCTATCCTTTAAAACATGTATCATTGAAGTATCGAGGTAATGGAAATTTTTCCTCTCTTAAGATGTTGTCAAAATTATCTATACTTGATTGGAAAGCACATATGAAATGATAAAATCTTGGTTCTCATACAACAATTAATAGTTTTGGAAAGCACCGCTGCATTGATAGAAATCACAGCTCCACTGACATATTCAGCCATAATCTAACATGGGTAGGTGTGTTCAAAAAAATTGTACAAAAATATTGGCAACGTTATGCAATAAGACACTGCCAGTGTATCTGTGCAGTTAAGACTGCATGCAGGAGTTTTCCTACATTTTTTATTAAAAAAAGAAAACATCCAATACTGAGCGCGTAGACTTTACATTTTTTGTTGCTGAGGAATCAGAAGAGGTACCAAGATCCCTGCATTTTACTAGAATTGTACTAAATTTGAAAAAAATCTGGTTTCAACAACCTACTTCTCATTATATATTTTGTTAATGTTTTTACAGGTATGTAAGACTTACCATTTAAAGGTTTAGTTCACTTTTTTACACTTAAATTTGTTCTTTACATCTGACATGAACACAGCAAAAGAATCACTGTTTTATTAATGTGTTTAGGATCTCATCTATATTTAAACACTGCATATGCATACATGCCTGCAGTTTATATTTTTGTTGCCATGGTAACCTTTCAAAGAAAAGAAACCCCAAGGTGACAACATGACCAAGAATATCACGCATGAATTCTCAAGGGAATAAGAAGCAGAATTAGAAGAAAAGTAAACCAATTAAAGAATCTTGATCTGAACGTCACGTGCCGTTGCACAGTTGCACCACGCTGATGACAGACATCTTTGATTTCCCTTTCCTCAGGAAGTCGTAAATCTGGCCTCACCCTGTCCTGGAAGGAGCCTCTACCGACTCCTGTGTATGAGATCCACCACCAGAGCAGCGTAGACTCAAACCCGTACGTCAGCCTGGAGAGCCCCCCGGCCTCCCCCGAGCCCACTGATGGGGGTCCCAACACGCTTAACCGCCGCAAGAAGCTGTTCACCTTCTCACGCCCGCCTCGCAGCCGGGACACGGACAAGTTCCTGGATGCTCTGAGCGAGCAGCTCGGCCACAGGGTCACTCTGGTGGATGACTTCATTCCCGGGGAGAATGACTATGAAGAGGTAAGGAAGACCCTCAACGTTGGCTGTGAATATTCAGAAATACAGCATCTATATGTAATTATTGTAGTGTTATTAACAGAATTCTCCAGTGTAAAGCCTATAATTTACATTTTGTAGACTATACATATATTCCTTGCTCCATGACACCTTTTTTGAGTAACTGCTGTGACTTCTTTTTTTCACTAATAGCTCAGTTGTATGCCACCTTGGTGGTGAATCACAGATTTTTGTGTGGGAAGGATGAATTATGTTGGAACTAAACTGTCAAGCTTTATTAAAGATGATATGATTCATCTTTGTACTTGTACCAAGGAAAGCTTCCTGGGAGTACCTGAGCTTGTGGCTGCTGAAAGCAGCAGCAAACTAAAGAAGTGTACATTAGGTTATTAAAGTTGTTCTAAAAGTCAGGCTTTTAATTTGAGTTGGCCTCACATGTTGACTGCACAAGTAAAAACATGAAATGTATAACAAAGTGATGGCAGTGTTCATTCTTAAAGGGCAACCCTTAGGTCATGGGTCATCATTATGGGGTATGATTGAGATGTGTTAGCTACAGATAGCTGGGGCAGTTGAGATTAGGGCTGGGCAGATTAAATCGCTATGTGTCAAACTGCAGTTTTCAAATCGTAGGTTTGCAAAGATGTTGTGGGCCGGCAAGGAGCCCTGTTGCGTGACAAGGAACTTGAGCAGAAATGACTCAGCAGCTGCAGCGATGTCAGCTGTCTTAGCAAAATGGCTACACAGAGAGGGTCATCTATTACAAGCTAATTAAGATAGGTTTGTGGTTCTACAGACACGGTGAGCACAATCTTGACATAGAGGACACTACAGACAAATCTAAGAAAGACTGTGCACCCACTGCAGCCAATGGGAGGTAGAAACAGAGCTACAGTTTCTACCTCCTGTCCTTTATACTAGGTCAAGTTTTCCACTTGTACAAATGATGAACAGAAGCTTCCATAGGTAGGTGGTGAAGTGCAACAGTGTGCAAATGCTGTGGCACAGCATGTGAGCCTCAAACACCATGACTACCACCTTTTTTTAACCATAATTTTAATTTAATTTTAATTTGAACTACTTTGGCAATGCAAACTGATGTTTTCCATGCCAATAAAGCTTCTTGAAATGAATTTAAATGTTTAGGTTTTCTAACTAGAGGATCAACAAGGAAAGAGACAAACTATTAGACATAAGATGGATTTGTAACCCTGTGACCTACCTTGTTGTAACCAATAGTTTTAGCAGCTTTTACTATTTAATCTGAAATGCATATGTCTTTGCAAGCATGTGGCACTAGCCTGTCTCTTAAGTGACTCTGCAGTAGGATCTTGTGAAGAGCAGAGACCTTTTTTTGCACTTTTTCCTTCTAGCTGTCTGGTTTTTCATGAGCAGATGCACTTGTGCAGATTGGAAGTTTGGATTCTAACCCTGTGGTATTGACTACAGATTTGCAATAAAGTTCAACAGCAGTTTCAAAGTTTGAAAAGGAAACTAAAGCAGAAGTGCCTTAAACCTGCAGTCTTTGCCATCTGACTGCTTTTATGTTGATTTATCTCCTCAGAAAACATTTTTCTGAACAGTTTATGGCCTCAGTCGATACTTTGAGGTCTACTTTTGACCTGAATGAGTTTCAGTTTGTGAATTTATCATCACGTTTAGAGTAAAACAGAAAAATAGGGTATGCTTTAGGCTTGGTCAACAAACAGTGGGAACCAGTCAGTCAGTCAGTATGAAGACCTACTCGTGTGTATTAGTAGTTCAGGTCAGTTAAACACAATAATGCCAAACTATGATTTTCAAGGTCGTACTCTACTAATAAACAACGTCAGAATGGCTATGTTCATTCATATACACTTTAAGATTGTTCTAGATCTTTAGCTGTTTGGTTTTGTGGATCCCAGGAAGATTAGCTGTGTTCTAGGACATTGGTTCCCAACCTGAGGCCTGGGACCCCCAAGGGGAGCCGCCAAAGATCTTAGACAGGGCACAAGGCTTTGTCTGCTCTGAGGCTGCCTAAATTAGATTTTCAGATATTGACTAAAACCATAATAAAGCAGTTATGAAGTAGTTTATACAAGGGTCTTTAGATAAGAAAAGCATTCATAGGCCTTTTTTATGTTTTTATTAGTGAAACAATTCAAAAGTAAGTTGATTTTTGACAGCATTGTGTCACTTTTTCTTCTCTCTTGGGTCCTGGGGGGGCTCCACTTTTGTTAGGTACATATCGGGCGGGCTTCAAGGAAAAATGGTTGGGAAACACTGATCTAGGATACAGCTAAAGGAGATCCTAACAAATAAACAATTAGCAGTTTATTCCAGCATTATCTGTTTTTCACACCAAAAAAGAAAAATGGATGGAAGGATGCCTGTGACACACCGCTAATTTTGACAAAATGAATAAACAGAATTCACACCCATTAGTCACACATGGTACCATGGAGCAAAGAATAGTGTGAATACCAAAAATATAAGGTTTTAAATAAATTTTGCTGTTAATAGTCAAGATCGTGCCTAAATCATTGGCAGACTTTATTTGTCCCAGTTAGACTATTTTCATCTTCACAGCTACAAACTTTGTATTTCTAAATATTGTTTGGATCAAGGACAGAGTCATAATTTCCTGTCTTATTGGCCAGCTCTGCAGTTACAGATACATAAGAAGCAGGCTGATGCTGCACTGGTCCTGTTAGCTCAAGGAAACTGAAAGTTCTTGGTGCTATAATAAAACTGATAAGGTAGAATGGCATAAGAGTGTCGTAGAAACATTGTAGTTTTGCATGTTGACATTAGAGCAGCTCTAATGTGCGCTACAATGAACACTTGTGTCACATGAACAGATATATCAAGGTGGTTATCATGGGTTCAGAAGAAGAGGGGTGCCTGTAAGTAAACCATGACACTCTGTACTGTAGAGCCTCATTTAATCTGCTTATTACTGAGTAGAAATCTAAGTTTATAATAGCTGGCATTAAATCATCTAAGAAACATGTAGTGTTTGTCATCACTCATTTGGATAACAGCAAATAATACATCATTCATAGTCAACTCTGTTTCCATAGCAATTGGAGAGGTGTAAAAAAGAGATGATTTGCTAAACATTGAAACCCCATACTTGACTCAAAATAACAGATTAGATTTCATGTGAAGATTGAAAAATTTTGATGGCTTTAGAAAATTATATCAGCATCCTGAAACTGATGGACTGGAGCTACTCAAAGTGCTTTTACACCACAGGTCACACCTACCCATTCACACCCTTATGGCAAAAGCTGCTATGTAGAGTGGCCTTCCAATCTGGCCCAGGCTGTTTCATACTTGAGGGGACTGTCGGTCCTAGCAGCAACACTATTTAACCTAGATTCTGAGTCTTTGACTATTTACACTTCTTAAATTAAGAAGTCTTTTGAAAATTACACTCCAAGCTGTAAATTTATGGAACATTAGGCCACTGTTTTCATTGAATTATGTTTTTGACATAATGAGGGAGAAAAGCTGTTAAAAAGTGGTGCTGCCAGCCTGTAATACTGCACATGAACAGATTTCTGTTGCTAAGCCAGCTTTGGATTGTTGTTCAGAATTTTTTTGTAACAGGCGGATTAATAAAAAATATCAACTTCAAATACTTGGTAATGGTAATGCATAGGCCAGGACAGGCCCAGAGGGATTGTGCATGGGCTCAGGTAGGACGATTTTGTTCCCAATCTAGTCTTAAGTGCTTCATATTGGAAAGGTCTGTGGCTTTGTCTTATTTTTATAATATGTTGTCACACCTTTCCTGTCATACTCTGCTAACTCTGCTAAAAATGCTGCAGGGTGCCACATTTGTCAACGGACCTGTTGATCAATACATTATTTTTGCTTTTTTTGCACTAAATAAGTATTCAGAATAAAACTATTCAGTAAAAAAAAAAACTTACACCCAGTCTTAAAACAGTGTGGTAATGAACTTTTCGGACCTATTCCAGGTTTTTCAAAACATCCATCATGCGATGTAGTATACGGATGCAAAATTAGAAAAACACTGTCCCAGCTTTTTTAAAACATGTTGCTTTGGTCAAATTGAGATTAGGCATACATTTTACAAAAACAAGGAAATTTCTCATGCTTTGCTTCTGTTTTTTTGTCAGTTAAATAGAGGGGTTTCAATGATTGCCATTTGACAATTTTTGCTTCATTTTGTAAATAGTCCCAACTTTTTGGAAACATGGTTGCAAATCATTTTTTGAAAACTGTGATAAGTGAGTGCATGTATTTACAGATCAATTATACTAGTAGGTTTTTATTTTTGAATGTTCTTTTTTTTTTGGCAGGGTTTTTTTCTGCTTTTTATTGCAGATTTTTTACATTTTCTGTTATTTTTTGTATTACTTTTTTACCCCTTCAGAACATAAAAATATGGATTTCAGATTAAAAAATGTACATAAAAAGCTTAACATTTGTTGTAGCCACAATGTATTTGAATTATTTTATGGATAGACAGCTGTATTTTAGTCAGTGGAGGTAAAACTTGTAATTATCAACTCTAACTTTACTGTCCTTCCTGCAGATGAGTTTCCAGGAAGAGCAGGACTTGAGCTTCAGGCCCCGACGGCTCAGCAGTGGCAGCAGTGAGGAGCACAGCAGCAGCGATGAGGCTTCCTCTCCCACCTACTCCTCCGAATCTGAACCTATCCCACCCCCTCCCACCCAAAGCCCCCCGCCCCCACCACCTTTCCAGGCTCTGATACCGCCTCCTGTGCAATTTACCGACCCCCTTCCACCCGTCCGCTTCTCCCCTGAGCATGTCCCCCGCAGTCGGATGCCCTTCCACCCGCACCACCCCATCATCCCTCCTCCTCCGCCCCCTCCTAGGACCATCCTCTCCAGCCGCTCTCCCCTCCACAAAGTCCTCCCCACCAGAGAGGAAGTAGAGGCTGCTCACCAGCGCTTCCCGGCCACCTCCAACCGCCACTCCACCGTGCACACCATCCTGGGTTCCTCCACCCTGCGCTCCACACAACCGTCCCGCTCCAGCTACCTCCCCAGGCAGCTCAGCCAGCCCCAGCCCATCCTCCAACCGTCCCCTGAGCCCTCCCCTCCTCAGCCGCTGAGATCGAGCCAACTGGTCCTGCAGAGGCATCACCAGCTCCACCACCAGCACAGCTACCAGGGCCCACTGCCCCCATCCCTGAATGATCACAGCCCGTCCAAGTGTCAGAGCAAAGTGTCCACAGGATCCACACTGCTCTCCCAGACTTCGACCTCGCACTCCAGCCACCCTGGTCACACGAAAACGTATGAAACCACACGGCCAGAGCACCCAACACAACAGGTACCATCTCCATGAATCTTTTTCTTCTTTTTTTAAGCTTTGTTGTGGGGATTTTTATGCCTTGATTTGAGAGGCAGGACAGAGGATAGGGTAGGAATATGGGGGTAAAGAGTGGACTGAAGCCTCTGTACATGGGGTGTGCCCCTATGAATTTTCTTCTTCTTCCTTTTCTTCTTTTTCTTCTTCTTCCCCAGAAATATGCTTACAAGTCTGTCTTTGCTGTAGTTATTAAGTTCTTCCTTTTTTCCCCTTAAACTCTAAACTTCTTCCCTTCCTCTTATTGGAAAAATGCTGATGTCATGGTCAATCCAATATTAGTTTTTACACTTTACATAAAAACAGCAGAATTCAACAGAGGATTGAATTTTTGGTTTTGAAAGTGTTGTGGTTTCTTGTGGACTCAGCATCATCATCCTCTAGTGCTGCGGTGGGCTTTGGTTGTATGAAAGAAAACACTCCATTTGAAGAAGTGGACTGACAAATTGCAGCAATTCTGGAAGCAATCAGTGGACAGATTTACCCTTGAATGATCTCTACAGAGAGATTTCGGCATGTGCAATCCTCTCAAAGAGCTTGCCTCTTGACTAAAAACTCAATAGTGGCATCTCAAGTTCAAATTCAGACTGTAAACAAAGGCAACACAGAAAAAAGGGAATTTGAGAACAAAAAACTTTCATTCCTTCTTGCCGGCTTCACTGGATGCTCCAAAATACAACTGTTGCTCCCAGAGGCTGTATCACCTGAGTATAGCCTCATGGGACTGAGACTATAGGTGCATTTCAAGTCTTTTAAATGAGGATCATCACACAGCTCTAAAGCCACTTGGGGGACAGTATATTGAGGATAAAGGAGGGAGAGATGAGGACTGTTAAGCGTGGATACACAAGAGCTGGCTTCCTGGAAATCTCTTAACTGGAAGACTCACAACTTTATTGGATATCAATCATTGATTGGACGTAGTGGTGCAACAGCCCTGAGAAAAACTTGGAGTTTAATAACTGAGCAAAAACTGACTTTGAAATGGACACTGAACAGACACAACGGACTCTTAACAAATTGTAGACATCCATCAGTTTCTGGAGTAGGTGGGCCTGTCTGGTGAGTGCGTTCATGAGAAAACATTAGAAATGAATGATGAAAAATAAATATTGACTACAATTTCAATGAATTTAATGTAAATAGTGTATCAGAGTTTAATATCTGATTTTTTTAATTCACTGTCAAATCAAAAAAATCACGAAATATTTTATTTTCATTGTCAGTTATTTCCCGTTTATGAGACTGTAGAGAGAGGGGCGTCAGTGCATGTCAGGATGTGTTGCAACTGCATGTGCATGAGAATTGTTGGGTGTTAGCAAACCCGTGTGGTGTGTTGCAGCACGGCAAGGGAGCATGTAGCCCCTCCCAGGACTGTCATCAAATCCAAAATAATGATCATAGGGAACTTTGTATATGAGGTAGTACTGGCCATCAACAGCAGGTGGCAGTATGACAAAAGAAGATTCTGTTCTGTAGAAGTGATAAGTATCATGTAAAACTGGTGCTAATGAATCTTACAGTAGGTGACACTACAACAAATCCATGAACTTGACATTTAAATGTGTAGAGGGGCAAACTTTGATCATACATGTGAAATTTAGTTTAGTTTAGTTTATTTATTTATCAAGGGACAGTGTGCAATGACATTGATCATCCATACAAAGCAACTGAAATTGTGGTTGCACCAGATTTAGCGAGTCACTAATTTCCATCTGTTCCACTTAAAACTGACACAAAACATACATAAAAGTCCCAATAAACAGGGCAGACACCTGACAGGACCACAGCTGACAAGACAAAGTACAAAAAAATACACTAGTGATCATTATAGAGAACAATAAATAAGTCCTACTATGTACAAATTGTATAAAGGTAGGAAAGTACTCTAAAATTTTCACATATGTATTTTAAAGGCTAAGTCCTAACATGCTAAAAGTGCAAATCAGAAGCAAATCAGATGTTTCATATCAGAATTAGGCCAACTTCCTGTGAAAATTGGTGAGATATTGAAATGCTCATCATCAGCAGTGAGACGTCCCTTAATAAGACATGTCAGTGTTGTGGTAAAAAAAATTGGAGAGGGGTCTGGCTGCAGACTGTCAAACTCAAACAGCCCTCCAGCAGACCGCTTTATGTGAGACACCTCATATCTCAGATGAAAGCTAAGTACTGGTAATAGAAGAAGAAGAAGGAAGCGAATGAAAAGTGTAAACCGATTCTGTTTTTGGAAGTTTTAGCATGTATTTATGTTCTGAGATGCACGGCGTCTCAGATGTGCGGTCTGTTAGTATGGCCGTCAGAGATTAGTAATGAGTGGTCTGCAGCCAGACTGTCTGGAAAAAATTAAGGCCTTTCTATGAAAATCTGAGCTTGATCAGTTCAACTGAGTCACTTCCTGTTGACAGTAGGGGGCACTATGATGTTTGCATGTAGACATGTTCGGTGTGTTAGTGTTGTCGTGCCAGAAACTGTAGATGGTTATGTGTTTATAAAGTACAGAGTCACACTCTTGTTATTATTAAATACAAACTAATCAATAAAAAAATTTGATAATAAAATTGTGTGTTGTAGAAATGGTCTGCATGTGTTTAATTGGCTGCATTTTTTTCTTCATATACAGATGTTTGTAATCTCACATACAGATACAAGACATTGTAACGGTGTGTATTTTATTGGACTTTACAGTGCGTAGAATTAAATCAGCTGATTGATATCAGTCAGTAATCATACATTGCTTCAGGTGGAAGTGTGAAGCAATGGATGTCTCATCTTAAACCAAATTTCCTCTGTCTTTTCTCCTCTGCTTTGTTTCCTTGTGTTTCTCCTCGAAATCTCTGGTGGGAGGGACTAGGACACTAGGAAAAGACTCAAGTGAGGACATATAGATGTAGCGGAAGAGACAGAAGAGTTTTGCAAGAGAATTTTAAAATATAATATTTTATGTAAATGATTGTATAGCATTTTTCCTGTCCTCAGACTACTTAAAACACATTTGTAGAGGTAGCCCATTCACTCTCTGATGGTGAAGGCTGCTATGTAGGGTGACTATCAGTATTAACTAATCCATATAGAAGCATCTATGCACTTTCACACGGCTCTGATGCTACAGTGGGAGTTAGGGTTAAGTGTCTTGCCCAAGACCACATCGAAATGTGACAGCAGGAGCTGGGGATTGAATCCCCAACCATCTGGTTAAGAGATAACCGACTAAGCCACGGTTGCCCCATGGAAAAAGAACATCTTTGAACATAATTTAGCCTCTTGTTGAGCAACTGCTCAGTTCAAAAGAGGCCACAAGGTCACAAACTCAAAGAAAGTCTATTCTGAGATATTTTTTCATGACTATTTTATTTGAACGCTAGTTTGATTCAGGGCTGCACAAAAAATCTAAATGTTTTCACAATGATAAGTAGAATTCACATATGTTGCAATAAATATGAAATGGCATTTACATTAGCAACACTGTGTTACATTTGAGCTGTTGAATGAAGTCCTGGGTATAATGACCGTGCTTTATACTACTTTGATAAACTAGGGCTGGCATGGTTTGGGCAAAGTACCAGGATGGATTGCTCTTATCAGTGGACAATGAATGTGAATAAAGGCGACATGCATGGACAGTTGTTACAGCAGTGCCTACTGATTTTACTTGTACGACACTGCCCACATTTTATCTGCTTAGAAGTGTAACTGTGTGAATAAGGGGCTTCGACTAAAAGATTTAATGATTAATTCGGAATTTGTATCTCTGCTTCAATCTGCAACTACATAAATAATCATGGACTTTAAAAGCCTAGCAACAAATATCCTGTTTCTCTCTCATCTCCAAGGCACCTCCGCCCCCTCCTCCACCCCTGCCCCCTCCGTGTGACCCACCTCCGCTGCCAAGCTCAGTCCCCAGTGCTTCAGACACCAACCACATGAGCGTGAAGAGGTTGCGCTGGGAGCAGGTGGAGAACTCAGAGGGGACCATATGGGGTCAGGTGAGAGATTATATCTGTTACATAAATGAAGAAGGATTCAAAAACTTTGCACGACTTCTGCTTGAAGAATCTCCCAGACAGCAAATACAGTAAAAAGATAACTTGTGAATGTTCACGCCTCGGCTGTGAATATTCTCACCCCTCCTACATTTCTTGATCCATATTTGGAAAGAGCGACTCATCAGCTGTGTTGTGTCTCTGATGAGTCATGGCAAAAGTCTCTGTAAACAGAGTATGGTGGATCTCATCTGTTCAAATCCACCATAATATTCGACTCTTTCATCCTGCTTCACAACCCTATCAGACAAGGATTTTCTCTGTGTGTATAAAAAGATATTTAGGTGGCTTTTTCAAGCTTTGACTGCATCTGCATGGAGCACTTTACCAAGTCCTTGTCCTTGTCTTTGATTAGCTTGGGGAGGATTCAGAGTATGACAAGCTCACTGACATGGTGAAGTACTTGGACCTTGACCTGCACTTTGGGACTCAACGCAGACCCAGTAAGTAGTTATATACTTATGATCATTCTTTACAGCATATTGTGTCATGTTTATATCAATGGACGCTGTTCCACCAAGCAGAAAAAACAGTAAAAATGTCTTTATCTGCTCACATTTTGTGTTTTATTTGTGCTTTCACAGTTATGATGTGTTCCATAGCCTGTTTTTGGAGCTGCTTCATTCACCTGTTCATCACTTCCATTCTCCATACGGCACCAAACCCACCTGTTTGTCTCCTCTCATGACAGATCTGAGTAATAACACAGCTCTGCCAGAGGAAAAGAACACATATTTGTTGTCTGCAACCTTCTCACCTCCAGAGACTCACCTGGCAGAGCTGCGTTATTAAGCTACAAACCTGTCATGCTACCACTGTGTGCATGTGTATGTGGGTGCAAAAGTGTGTGCGTGTGTTACCCCTGGTGCCTGGAGAACCCTTCCTTACACTCTTGTTGAAATTATCAGTGTCCCCTCCAGAGCCAGCCTTCCTGCCAGACAACTTTAAAAAGAAAGACATGGTGGAGATTCTGTCGCATAAGAAGGCCTACAACGCCTGTGAGTAGCACAACAGCACACCTGAGAAATATGCATGTGAGACATCAGCAAAACAATATAGAACATTTGCCATATATTAGTTTATTGGCAAAATACTGAATACAAAGAGCCAGACTGGCTCGCTAGATACTTATCTTAAAGACTAGCCTTGTAAATCTGATGGATGGCCAGATTCCTTGTCTGTCATCAGGCTGATCCATATTGCAAAGCTTCAAGCTGAAATGTTTGTGCCAGGTCTGAGAATTAGCGGACCAATCAGCATCATTTGAGGAGAATGAGGCAATGGTTACAGGTGGGGTTTACCTGTGCAAGCTGGTAAACAATGACTACCTTTTCTTGGTTGAAAACCTGTTTTTGCTCCTCTCCTGACTGACTTCGGCATGAGTTTGATTCACTAAGGCTCCACTAGCTATCTGTTGAGCTCACATTATGTTGTCTTGTTGCTCTGATTGGCCAGTAACGAATGTGGCATAAAGAAAATCTGTTCAATAACCCTTAATAATTTCCTCAAAGGCTCTACCCTGACCAAACACTGACTATGGGTGGTTGTCCACCTGGATGTGGAATAAAGTGCTGAAAAAGTATTTTCTACCTTCCAGATTTCGTACTTTTTTGCATATTTATCCACTTACACATTTCAGATCATCAAACAAATTTTAATATTGGACAAAGATAAGTAGAGTAAATCTAAAATGCAGTTCTGAAATGATTATTTCATTTATTGAGGGAAAAATCGCCATCCAAACCTACCTGACCCTGTGTGTAAAAGTAAATGCCCCCTAAACCTAAGAACTGGTTGTGCCACCTTTGGCAGCAACTACTGAAAGCAAGCATTTGGCTATGAGTCTTTAAAATCACTGTGGAGGATCCTGGTCTCTTTCTTATTGACTCATGAACACTGAAATTAAAGTCCCTGTAAAGTGATAAAAAAGTCTCTATTTTAGGTTTGTTATAGGCTTGATGAACCACCAAGTCAAATTTCAGTTGTGAAAAACATCTCTGATTTTATAAAATTAAGCCTCAAAATCATGAAAATGAGGCAGTAAAATCTGCTCTGGGATGATGTAGGCTTGTTGTTTGGATGAGCTGAAGCCAAACCCACTCATGAGAAATATGATCTTCTAAATGTTAAAAATGCTTCTGATCAGAGCCCAGCTGCCTGGCCCTGTGCCAGAGCAGAGTGACAGAAGTTGGGGATTAGATGTACAGTTTTCTGGCACAAATCTCTCTGTTTTAAAACTTTTAATGATGGTTGTTATAGTTAAGTAATTTACCTCACAATGAAAATAAATGCAGCTGGCTGTAGCTGTCTGTTAACATGCATTGAAGGCAGTGACTGTACTGAGATGAACTACTGGGTGATTTTATATCATTGTAGAATTAGAGGTGTAAGGTAATTCCAGATTCAGTCATACATAGATCTTGGTGTTTTCACATGTCTACAGCAACGGTATTCCAACATATCTAGTGTGTTAAGACACAAATTTTGGATTTCACTTTACAAGGACTTTAACTGAGCAAAGTGAGGCCCACAGGCCTTTAGATGTTGTTCTGGGTCCTTTGACAGCCTGGATGAGTTGTTGATGTGCTCTTCATTGGTCAGCCTCTCCCAGGAAGGTTCACCACTTTTCCAAGTTTTCTCCATTTGTGGGTAATGGCTCTCACCTTGGTTCACTGGAGTCCCAAAGACTCGGAAATGTCTCAGTAACCCTTTCCAGATTGATAGATGTCAGTGACTTTGTTCTCATCTGTTCTTGAGTCTCCTCAGATCGTGGCATGATGTGTTGCTTTTGGAGATATTTTAGCCTCCTTCACTTTGTCAGACAGGTTCTATTTAAGAGATTCCCTGATTCAGCAGGTCTGGCAGTAATCAGGCCTGGGCGTGGCTCGTAAACAAGAACTCAGCTTTCCAAAACAATGTGATTAATCACAGTTAATTCATGGTTTAACAAGGTTAGACAGTTACCTTTTCACATAGGGCCAAGTAGGTTTGGATGGGTTTTTCCCTCAGTACATGAAATCATGATGTAAGAACTGCATTTTATATCTACTTGGGTAATCTTTGTCTACTGTTAAAATTTGTTTGATGATCTGAAAAATGTAAGTGGACAAATATGCAAAAAATAAATATGCAGAGAGAAATAGTGGCAGTGGTAGCCAAGATAGATGGATAAATAATCTTTATTGTCTGCCCTAGAGGTGACAAAAATTATTCTTTGACAAGGCTCAAACAACAAATAAAACTTGCATTAAAACACATTTTAAAACAAATTAAAAATAGAAAGTACAGGCATGAATGGGAAAATGTTAAAAACAATAACTAAAAACAAAAGTAAAAGGTTTGTTCATACATTTAATTGAATATATTATTTGTAAAACCATAAATCAATGCACATTTCTTGCTTATACACTACAGTCAGACGTCATAACCACACTACTGCGGCACTAAGCTACAGACTAAAGATTTTGTTTCTTATTTGACTCTGAAAGGTCAACAGCCATAACTCCAAGTACAAGCAGAGACATGAGCAGCGTTCAGTCCTTCATGTTAGAGCTAATTATGATTCCAGCTTGAACATGGATCCAAATGTGAATTCTCCACAGGATAATTTAAGGCTGATAACACTATTTCAGCTTAGATGAGTTAAGCAGACTATTTGATATAAAACACATAATTATGTGTTATAAAATAAACTTATTTCTGAAATCCAGCAGTGGCGAACACATGGTGACGGGGGCAGGCTGACTCATTTGATCTGCTAGACTATTTGCATCTAGTGTTTAAGAAAATAGCCTCTGTTTTATTATTCTGCTTTATGTAAAATTATTCACTGATAGGTATCATTATATAACAAGGACTTTGTTGCTTTTAAATGCAACAATGATTTGAATAAAGTGATAAAAACACATTATTAGGATTATCTAATAAGAAAGAAACTACACGGTAAGAGGGTGTCACAAAATTTAATTCATGTTATTGCACTATCTCAAAGTAGTATAAAAATACTTTAAAATGTAGGTGGTTTATATCCTGTATTAAAATAACATTCTTAAAAACTTGTTTCTTAATCTTAAGACACACTTTCTAATCTTAATATCTTAGATGTCCAGAAAACACTGAGTGTATGAAGAATACCTGTACAAGAAAAGCAATAATTCAATTTTTGATAAGTCTTTATTCATGTAGAAACTTTACATAAAGAGTAGATTTAGACGATACCCTTATTTATATAATTCACAAAGACACAACATAAATCCACCATGAGAACAGCACTAAGCAACATTCAAAGTTTCAATGGCAAGGAAAAACTTCTTTAAACAGGCAGAAACCTCGAGCACTCAAGTGCTGAGACTGTGCAGTGCTTACAGAAAGAGGGATCAGACATTTGCATCAAACAAATGGAGACAATAAGATTAGCAACATATTAGCAACTGTTTATGTCTACAGCAGCAGTAATAATGGTGGAAGTTTGTTTGGTATCAGCAAAAACAACAAAGTCTGCACAGTAGACTAATCAGTCCAATATCAAAGACCCTATAGACTGATGCTAAATCTAAATTTAGATTTGTTGTATGATGATGATGAGGTCACAGTGATATGAACCCCCAGGTCTGATTTCAGTCAAATAAAACATCTCTAAGTTTATAAAGTTAAACTTCAAAATCATGAAAAATGAGGCCAAGAAAAGTTTGGGCATGTTTGTTGAATGAGCTGAAGCCATGCCCACAAAAGAGAAATACGATCCTCTCAGATTTAAAAAGAAAATGCTACAGTCTAAAGCCTTATACACATAGAGACGAAAATGATGTATTTCCATTTCATTTTGAAAAAGTTCCCATAAACACAGGAGATGTCCACTTAAGCATGGAACCACTAAAACCGACTGAAAACACTGTAGTATATCTGCCAGGCCTGTAAATGGTGCAGTAACACTGCCACGGAAATGCACCAAAAAAGAAAGATTACCGAGAACTGCCCAATACTTTCTCCTGGTTGCCCTTCTGGTTGTTCTCTGGGGTGGATTTAAGAACATCTGGTGTTTGCTGTTCTCAGTGGTTGTAAAGGAGAATCAGATTTTGCTGTAAAAGCCATAATAAGCTCAGCAGCTTCTGCAGCACAAACACAACCTTGCAATCTGCCATTGTTGTTTTGGTTTGACACACACATGTGGCTTAAGTTGGCTATGCTATGATGTAACTGTTTCAAGAAAGATGGGGATGGCTGTCCACACGGAGACGAAACGGTAAGCATTTACAGATTTGTTCACTCTGGGACCCGGTTTCAAAAAGTAGTGTTTACGACCTCCCAAAACACCATTTTTGTGTGGATGAAACTCCGATACGACAAAAAACTTCTGAGTATACCCCTGAATTTGTCTCCGGGTGGATGGGTGATTTTCAGCACTCTGTTTTCCACTCAAAAGTATATATTCAGGCACCGTTTAGGTACTTGCACTGTATAAAAAGTATTGATTAAGCACCAGTATCAGAAAAAAAACCCAAACGATACCCTTCCCAAACTATCTCACATGCAAACCCATACAGCATCTCTAGCAAACACAGCTAGCAGCTAAATAATGAAAAATGTCCCTGTCTGCTGTAGCGATGGGATGCCAGCTTTTCTACATAATCTAGATCTTTGACCCAGCTCAGTAAAAGATGGTTCTTTATCTGATATCATTTTAGCTTCTATTAAATCAACCAAAGATAGCAATGTTATGACCCATATTTACCGACAAAATCGGCAGGGGGTTATGTAAAGGGTTCCGTATCTTTCTTTCTTTGTTTGTATGTGTACAAGATAACTCAAGAACGGAAAGTCAGATCTTCACCAAACTTTCAGGGAATATTGGGATAGTGACAGGGAGGAATCGATTAGATTTTGGTGATGATCTGCGCACCCGTTCGTTTTTTCTCGGACCTTGACATTTTGAACACCATAGTAGTCAATGGGAGCGTAAGTTCCTCGGTGGCGCTGCTTAGGCGTGGGTCTCCCGCCTCAGACGGCCATTCTAGTTGATGTACCTGCATTTATTTTGCTGAAATTATTCATTCTAATCAAACCAAACCACAAACTTTCCAGAATAAAACTGTTTTACATGAAGTTTGGTATCAAATATTAATGTTTTATCACTAAGCAGTAGGCATGCCTGAGGCCAAACAGTGCAAAAAGCAGATATTTCCTTCTGGTTCAATCCACATTGAACAGGCATGCCTGCTGATATATGGTGATTTCAGACACTGTCCAACAGTTTACACAGAAAAAATGCCCTGATATTTGAGAATCTGTGCTTCTGCTCTCAAACATGTCAGAAATTCATCTGACCAGTCAGGAGCAGCTGCTCAAGTTGTGGGTGCCTGTTGTGCCCCCTGTTGCCGACATGACAGCAATGAATAAAGCGATTCATAGCTTGTAGGTTAAGTCCTGTTAAAGACTATCAAACATAGCTCATTTCTTTTACTGTTTTACTGTGAAGACTTAGTTAACTTCTACCATACTGACAAAACTGGTAAAAAAAAAAAAAAAAAAGCTTTGAGGAAAAACAGGCATAAATCCTCTTCATCTTTCTCTCTCTCCTCTGCAGCCATCCTCATCGCCCACCTGAAGCTCTCCACCAGTGAGCTGCGTCAGATCTTGATGAACATGTCGACAGACAGGCTGGAGCCGGCTCACATCAAGCAGCTGCTGCTCTATGCCCCCGATGATGACGAGGTCAAACAGTACGAGCAGTTTGACGAGGACCCGGCCAAACTGAGCGAGCCCGACCAGTTCATATTTCAGGTTCGCCTGTAAAAACAAGAGTCGAGTCAAGTTTTAAAAAACCAAGAGGAACACATTTGATTTATTGATTTTTTTTGTGCGCTTCAGATGCTGATGGTGCCTGAGTATAAAACCCGTCTGCGGAGCCTCCACTTTAAGATGACCCTGCAGGAGAGAACGGAGGAGATGAAGGTGGCGTTTGATTACATCTACAAAGCTTCAGTAGAGCTGAGGAGCAGCAAGAAACTCGCCAAAATCCTGGAGGTAAACTTTCATAGAAGGGGAGGCACTTCAAGCTACAAGTGTGCATGGAAGTAGTGGTTAATCAAAGCTTTTCTTATGCCCTCAGTTTGTTCTCGCAATGGGGAATTATCTGAACAACGGGCAGCCCAAGAGCAACAGGACGACTAGTTTTAAGATCAATTTCCTCACAGAGGTACAGCGTTCACCATACATGTGTAGTTAAGCCGTTATAAAGTCATCTCCAGCTTTGTTTTGAAGTCTTTGTGTTGTGTCTGTTTTGTAGCTGAGTACCACCAAAACAGTTGACGGGAAATCCACCTTCCTCCACATTCTGGCCAAGTCTCTGTGCCAACACTTCCCTGAGCTGCTCAACTTTTCCAGAGACCTGACTACCGTGCCACTGGCTGCCAAAGGTATGATGACGTTACAGCAGCAGAGCTGCCACTCTGATTTACTTCATGAGAATCATCCAGGAGAAGAATGGAGTTTTATCCATTCAGCTGGCAACAGACAGAGATTTACTAAATTTTTCTTGTTTAATGAATATTCATGCTGTGTTTGTTTAGGTGTCAGTTTTAATGAATGCCATTTTGATGAATTAAGTTGTTATCTGCATATTTACACTTTTTAAACTGCTTCTGGTTGAATGCCAATATTTTCTTGCATCTCCTTAACATTAATGAGACCATTCACAGGTGCTAAAGCTGCATCTGTTTTGGTTATTCATCATGTAATTTTTCATTCAGTGAACCAGAGGGTGGTCACAACAGAGCTGAGTGATCTTCACTCAACCATTCAGGACATCAGGACAGCCTGTCTGAAGATCTCACCCACCTCTGAGGACCATTTTGCCTCCACCATGAGTGTAAGCTCACCGACCCATGTATATTAAACATATCAATCATATACACTTGAGTAAGACAACTCAAGCTTGAGACAGTTTGACAATATGATTTGCAACCTTGGAGGGAGTGTCTTCTGAGGTAATAATAAAGACCTCTGTTTTATCCGTGTTAATCCGGACCGTAATAGCAGACAGCTGAGCAGTAACTTTATCATTGTCATCAGGATTAAAAGAAGTTTTCACCTGAATGTCATCAGCATACAAATGGTATAATATACCATTAAATAAGATTATTATTTCAGTGCCTATAAAAAATATTCACCCCCTTGGATAGTTTACCATGTAATTGATTTTCATAAATCAATCATGGTCAATAGGATTTATTTTTGACAAAAAAAGACTAAAAAACTCTTTGATGTCAAAGTGAAAACAGATTTCCACAAAGTAATGTCAATTAAATAAAAATATGTAGGGCGAAATATGTGACTGCATAACTGACTGATTGTAGTATTAGGACTCCTGTGTCTGGAAGGTCAAGTCATTGCTTAATCAGTATTCCTGGCAACCATTACACCATGAAGACAAAAGAACACTCCCAGCGACTCGACGAAAAGGTAATTGAAAAGTATGAGTCAGGGGATGGATACAAAAACATTTCCAAGACACCTATGACTACTCTGAAAGAGTTAAAAGCTTCAGCAGCTGAGATGAGAGAGACTCTACAGACAACAAAAGTTGGCCCGGTTCTTCACCAGTCAAAGCTTTATGGGAGAGTGGCAAAGAGAAAACCTCTGTTGAAGAGAACTAAAATTAAATCTGGACTGGAGTTCACCAGAAGGCGCGTGGGAGACTCCATGATCAAGAGGAAGAAAGTTCTTTGGTCTGATGAGACCAAAACGGAGCTTTATGGCCATCAGACAAGACGCTCCAAGGGGGTGAATGCTTTTTATCGGCACTGTACGTGGCCTAATGGCAGGATATAGAGAGAAAATTAAATGGGGCCCAGGACAGAACTTTGTGGCACACCATTGGACATGATACAAGACTCAAATAAGTAAGGGTCATTTAACACAGAAACAGTGATCTGTCTCTTTGCTGGTGAAACAGGACGAGAGGGGTGGGGTAAGTGTGGAGGCAGGAGGCGCTGAGGGATGAAGGAGGTGCATTTGGTTTAGTTTGATACTCTGCTCTGAAAGTTGTGCAGTCCTACTTTAAAGTTTTCCTCAAATCAATGCAGATTTTTTTTAAAAGATACATCTGTAACACTGACAGTCTGAAGGAGGTCTTCAAAAGTAAGCTAAGAACATTTTCTTCAACATCACAGAGCTTCCCCTGGAGTCACATAAGATTTCAAACAGCCATCACAGGCCGAGCAGCACCTTTAAGAACTGACTTTGATATGCAGTAATTGGTTTGCCTCTTTAATGTGTCATTTTTGCACCCACAGAGCTTCTTAGAGAACAGTCACCCTTCAATCCAGTCTCTGGAGTCCCTGCAGACCCGGACCATGGAGGAGTTTTCTAAGGTGGCATCTTTCTTCGGTGAGGACGGCAAGTCCACCAAAACGGAGGCCTTCTTTGGCATCTTTGCAGACTTCATGTCCAAGTTTGAGGTGAGCTAACACAGCACTTCAGCTGTGTCCATACAGACAGCTGACTTGTCCCTAAAGTTGAGCTGTGCATATTTTGACAGCAGCAGCAGGTGTTAGACTGATTCAAACCTCCAAAACAATTAGATATTGTGCTGACAGCAGCCTGCAGCTACGAAGTGATTAAGCTGCAAATTGCCGCTGTCTGTGGAATACCCAAATCTGCTCTAGGACTGAACATTATTTTGTGAAGTAAGCATAACTGACATGAGATCATTGTTATTGTCTTGCAGAGAGCTCTCAGTGAGACCCAGACTCCAGACAACCCCAGGAGCCCCAGACTGTCTTCCCCTCTGGCCTGGTAGAAGCAGGAGACGTGGGCGGCTGTCAGGGCCAGTCGGCTCCATTTTTCACTCTGCTCTCCACAACCAAAGTGCCAAGATCACACACAGAGACACTCAAAACAACAGGAACAGAGGCCGCGTCATTTACAGCAGACAGAATGAATCACATTATATCTATGTGCAGAGAATCACCGATGTTTATGAGTGCCCCGTGTGCAGCATCGCTGTAATTTCAGGTGCTGGGAGAAGCAGAGACATTCAGGTGTCCAACAGGAAGTCACCGCACACTGACGACTCAAACCAGTGTTTACTTTATTTACATCTCAGAGTAAAAGACACACCAATGAAGAAGAGGTTGATTTGATTGCTTCAGTGTGTCTGCTATTAAAATGAGATGTAAGTACTTTAAACAGATGATTTGAGTATTTACACATGATCTATGTTTAATAAATGATTCTTTATAGTTTATATTTTCTATCAGATCATATTTAAATCATTGTAAAGATAAAGCATAGATGTAGGCTGATAACAGGAAGCACAAGTGTAGTACAGAGTGTAGTTTAGTTTGCAGCCAGGCTCAGAGCGGTGATCAGATTGTGATAAAGTATCAAACTCACTGCCTCCTATTTGATTTAAAACAGATGAGATACTGATGTTATGAGCGTCATGTATCCTCTTATTTAATCATAAAGATGTGTCTATTCTCATCCCACCTTCTGTGAACTTAAAGGGCCTCTCTTAACAGAGTTTTAATAGAATAATGCTAAAAACATCCAGAGGGTGCACATTTTTAACTCATCCAAAACAGTTTGTTTGACTCTTAACTGCACGGGACGTACCGCCGTCACTGACGAGGAAAGTTTGGCCATTTCTATGAAGTGAAACCATTCCAGTGTGTTGCATTCACTTGTGAAATTTTAAAGAAATCTGCTTAGTTTTTGGGAATTAACAACATATCTGTCTTGTTAACCAGAAAAAAATAGGGCTGTGTTTATGAATTATTAGGTTAACTATCCTGACAATTTAAAAAAGGGCTTTTTATCAGAGCTGTTAGTGTTAACACATTAACGGTGATATGATCAAGGCCTAAAAATCAACACATTAATTTATTTAAATCGCATTAATTGCTGTTTTGTCCATAATTTGGCACACTGAAGTTAAGCTATCACAGCAGTCCAGCAGCTGCTACTCACCATAGCCTATTTGTGTTCTCACAGTGATGGAAAATAAGGACTCCGCTGTGACATTGAATTTCTCCCTTTAGTTTAAAACTTGCAGACAGCTCATTGTACGAGTCAAGTAATCTCCAGCCCCGATATCAGAATGAGTTGATTAGCCCTTTGGTTATTTTCATTTATTTTTCCAGGTGTATGAAAGTCCTCTTTTGTGTGGTTAAAGGTCACATATTACGCAAAATACACTTTTTCCAGCTTCTATAACAAAAATGTGTGCCCTTGGCCTGTCCACAGTTCCCCCCAAGAAGCTGCCAGCTGAGAGGAGGATCAGGAGAGCCACATCCATTAAGCTACATTCATTTCCTGAGAAGGGCCAGGCCAGGGGCAGAGTCAAACAGCTCATTAGCATTTAAAGCCACAGACATAGAAACAGCTGATTCTGAGCAGGGCTGAAACAGAGGGGTTTTTAGACATACAAAAATTCAATACTGGAGTGTTTTTGGTTTTTTTTTCAGAAACAAACTTCACAGGCATGTTTTAGGGACCTCTAAAGTTGTGTTAGATCTGAAAAATATGTAACAAGTGGCTGTTGAAATGTTGATCGTTTTGGCCTTTTTGTTCTTTTGGGATCTTAGACACAGATGAGATTTTCCATAAAGAAAATTGTTAACAGTCATGATTAGCTTTAGCATTAGCTCTCTACAGCAGTGCATTTAAGATAAAAATGCGGAGTCTTCATATTCCCCCTGTATGGAAGTCCATTTCATCCACTTAAAAAAAGATTTGAGTTTTAGGCAATTCTAAAGATGAAAAATATGAAGACAAAATTATGACATAGTATGACATCATAATTAGAGGGGAAAAAAAAAAATAATGAGACAAAAAGTTGACATTTTGCAATAGTGAGTCATACTTATGCGATAAAAAAATATATAAGAAAAACATTGAAATAATGAGATAAAAGTCAACATTCTGAGATGAAAGGCAGAATTGTAAGAAAATAAGTACTGAAAATCAGAATTTCGATAAAAGTTGAAATTAGGAGATTTAAAGTCTTAATTATGTGAAAAAGTCATAATCATGGGATAAAACGTTGAAATTATGAGACAAAAAATGTTGAATTCATGGGGTATATAGTCAAAAAAGAGAAGAAAAACTCAAAGTTCTGAGTAAAAAGTTGTTATTATGAAATAAAATGTCAAAATCGTGAAATAAAGTCAAATTTATGAGGTAAAAAGCTAAAAAAAAAAATTTTAAGCCATAATTATAAGATAAGTTGAAATTATAAGACAAAAAATTGAAATCATGAGATGGCAAGCCAAAATTTTCAGATAAAAAGACAAAGTGTGAGATACAAAAAAATCACAAGATTAGGAAAAAGTTGAAAGGAGATAAGAATGATGAGATAAAAAGTCACAAATATAACTTTTTATCTCATAATTTTGACTTTTTTATCTCAAAATGTCAACTTTAAATGTCTAATTCTATTTCATTTTGTAAGTGAAAGAAATGTACCTCCATACCTGTGAAATTCTGATCATTTACACACTTTTCTGCAGCTGAACTGATGAACTTTAGACTGGAGTCCTTTTCTCTCACTATGGTGAGCCTGTGAGGACGGCACACATCCACAGTCAACAACACTCATTTATTTGATAAACATCGTTCAGAAAACAATATTGCACCTTTTCCAGCGAGGTAACGCTGACTACATCAGCACATGGAGAGATCTGGCTCTATAATCATCTGTTTTGAAGCGAGCGTGGGTGGACTTGCAAATCTTCATTATTAGTGTCTTCTTGTTGTCAGAGCTGAGCGATCAAAGGCAGCTGAATGTGAAAAGAGCGAGCTGTTTCTGGCACTGAAGACAGCTAATAGTTCTGCACTTTGTCGAGTATTTCTTGTGAGCACATCCTTGTTTAAAGACGTGGGCGGCTGCTGAATGAATGGAGGAGCCTCAAGTGCATGTAGAAAACAACATCCTACTGTATATGGTCATTTCCTGCTCTTTTGGTCGTCATGGTGATCTGATGACTCACCGACAGTACAGTGTATCTGTAGCTGTGTTGTATTTATGTTGATGAAATTTTGTTGATATTGTAAATGGACTGTTTTTTTTTTTGCTATGCACATGCTGTATGCTTGTCCATCCTCCAGGTTTACTTTCTTATTCCAGAGCATCAGCTGGAAAGGACCATTTAATTTATTCTTTCTGCACAGCTTTCATCAGGCTCATGAGCCGCCTATGATCTGGTAAAAATGCAACCCTAGCTGCTGCTAGTGCAGTGACAGTGTTTGTCGTCCAAATCAATGCATGTTGGTGAGTAAATGTGTACAAATGTGCAGCTGGTAGCACCCCCTCCCTCTCTGGATATTTAGGTTCAAATAAATGCATTTCTGTTAGTCTAGTTAGGTTTATTTATTGGTTGCTTATAGATTCCCTTTTATAACTGTTTTATATGTTTATAAATGGAAATATGCTCCTGTTTTTGTGATTGTTTGCCTTTTCTGTTTTGTTTTATGCTTTCAGATGGAGGATTTGTTTTTAATCTATAAAAATATGCTTGAAAGTTAACAGCCTCATTCATTTGTGCCTCATAATGTACACTTTCATGGTTTTATACAGAATTTTTTAAATACAGAATTCTGATTCTAGTGATGTCAGCTAACATTAGTTGACCTCCCAAAGAACAAAGTGCTTGTTTTGCAAAATAACTGGGATGTGCCACACAAAAAGCTAATTCCCCAAAAAATTAGGACACTAAAAATGTGACTGAAAACAGATAACAGTGATTTTCAATCTATTTCATCTGAATACAGTACAAACACAACATATTTAATGTTCAAACTGATGCACTTAACTGTATTTTTGGAAATAAACACATTCTGATTTTGATACCTGCAGCATGTTCCCAAAAAGCTTGGACACAGGTATAGTTACCACTGCATTATATCACTTCTTCCTCTACAACACTGTAAACACCAGAAGACTGAAGACACTAAGATTGAAGTCTTTCCCATTCTTGCTTGATGTGCATCTTAAGGTGCTCAACAGTGCAGTTTTTGTATTTTGCACTTCATAATGCACCATACACTTTTAATGGGCAACAGGTCTAGACTGCATCCATGCCAGTCTGGTACCAGCATGCTTTTACTGTGAAGCCATGCTGTTGTAATTTGTGCAGAATGTTGCTTGGTATTGTCTTGCTGAAATAAGCAGGGGCATCCCTGAAAAACACCTCATCTTGGTGTGAGCACAAGTCACTTCAAAACGTCCCAGTATTAATGGTGCCATAACAGATGTGACGGTATGAGCATGGCTAACTCACAAGTCTTTTCTTGCATCTGTACCAACTTTTTTGGGATGCGTTACAGGCATCCAATTGAAAATGTTGCGTATTTCCCTCCAATAAAATCAAGTTTAAACATTTTAAACATGAATGTGGGGTCAGTGAAAGTTCAAGCAGGAAGACTGTTTGTACTCATTCATTGATCATCACTTGTTCAAATCTTCTGTTCTTTCTCTCCCTGCTCTGGTGATCAGCTGAATATGGGCGTTCGTCCTCTAAAGTACGCAGCTAATCAGATTCTGCCACAACCTCATTCGACCAATCATCATGCACCTGCCATATTTTAAATGCCCCTCTCTCTTTCACAGTCAGCCTGATGTTTAGTGTGGATGCTGCAACCCTCCTCCACCCCAGCCACCTTCAGTTCAGTTCATTGGTAACTTAAAAGGTACTCACAGGTCTTCTGCTCATCTCAACCTCACTGGTTCCTGGTCCAGCTCCTCAGAAGTCTACTCCTCATCTGATCCTGCATCACTCTACCCCTTCAAGTACATGAAGTCATCACGATGGAGTTTAATCACCAAAGACATCCCACATTTCTCTTTCATTAAAATTTGTAAAATAAATTACTGCCAGACTCATACTAAGTCTGTCCTGATTAAAATATCTAGTCTTTGTGCTGCATTAAATTAAATATAAGTTTGAAAGAATTTGAAAATCAGAACATCCCAACTTTTTTTGACCTGGGGATTGTAAAACCGGCCTTTGTCAAAATGTGCAGAAACACAGGACTAGTTAAAGGGACCAGACTTTTATTTGAAGGGTGATTGCTCACACTTTCACAATAAAAGACAATAAAAGTGAACATAAAAGCATAAAAATGAGTAGATTTCTCTGGTTCTTCATATACTTTATTTTCTTTGGAAAGGGGGTATAACCAAGCATTCATATAACATGTCTTAAGCTCACCAGACAGCATACATACAAAACTATGGAGCTTAAAAACGCAGCATTATCATCTCTAGTTTAATGGCATTTGTTCGTCTTACAGAGCCTCTAACATCGAGCTCTTCATACACGGGGGATAAGGCAGCGAGGTACAGGAGCAAAGAGAGAAAGGAGGGGATAATAATGCTGGATTGTCTCTGAAAAACAAATCAGTTTCAGGGCATCTGCAGCATCCAAGACTTTCTCCACTGGTACCATGTTGGGTCAGTTCTCTGGGAACCAAAAACTGCATCAAACACGAGGCAAGAAAAGCAAAGTTTACACAGGAAGATACAACAAAGCATTTTTTAGAGCATTTTTTCTTTGACCTGGCAGAAGTCCGACACCACTTCACTACTGAGGCTTTACAGCGCCGTGTGCTCTCAGCTCAGCGGGACAGACTCCTCAAAATCGCTTGTTGGCCTGCGCTCAAGTGCAACATCAGCTGTTTTTGCGTGTCTCTGTCGGGCTAAAGAGGCTGGTAAAAATTGTCCTTTCACTACATTCACTGGCACGCAGCCTTTTTGCACTAAACACCCTGGAAACATTGATGGAGAAACGACAGAAAGGCAGAAATACTGACTGTTCAGGCTGCTACTTCTGCTTAAAAACCAAAAATCAACCAAAACACATTTAAATACACAATTTCTGAACCACACAAGGGTTCCATCCCCTCTTCTCATGTCCCTGATACTTACTTGCCAAGACATCTTGGAAATACTGTAGTACAAGGAGCCGCGTATACCCTCCATACAGTAAATATATAATGCTTATTACGTGGTTCTGGCAGGAACCGATAAGGCATGATTTACATTTAAAGACTGCATTAGTTCTGTCAAAGCCACAGGGAATGTGTGTTTGAAATCAGGAAATAAATACAGGAGCAAAATTAAAGAGGAGGGGGTCACCATACAAAAAAAGAATCAAGTGTGTGAGACGACTGGAAACCTGCAGTCACCAGCTACACTTTAAGCATCTGATTTGGTTTCTGTATCTACCTGCTGATGTTTCCCCCTCCCTAATGTAATGTAACACCCCTTATTATGTCATTTGTTCTTCTCCCACCTTTTTGGACATTTAACAAACAGAAACAGCCACTCAAACTTCCAAAGGAGTCTCATCTTTTCATGTTTTGGCATTCAGATCTCCAATCAATCCCCATTCTCCACGTAGGGTCAGTCTCCAAGCTTTATATTGCTTTGCATCATCGCTGTCGACTGCTCCCTCTGCTGTTTGTCTCTGATTGTCTGGAGCTTCATGTGAAGGGAGCACAGTGTAAAGATGGAGGTGTGTGATGCAGATAAGAGGCTTTTTGCGGCATCTGGCGCCATCATGGAGGTCATAAAGAGAGTGTGGGAAGTTGTGAAAACAAAACAAAGAGCTGGACTGAAAATGAAGAAGACTGTGGAATTAAAGCTGAAGTTTTAACACACCAAAGATGGTTAAAAAAAAAAAAAAATAATAATAATAATAGTGGTCCAGTGAGGCAGTGGTTCCCAACCTTTTTCCCTAGGGCCCATCCCCCCTTCATATCTAAGAAAAGCTAAGCCACACCCCCAGGACCTCTTGACAAAGTACACATCAGTTTTAATTTCTGTCATTGACAAAATCCCAGCATAATAGGCCTACATTCACTTGTTTTCGGCAAAAGATATACTAATTAATTATCCATTATTATGACTACTCAGAAAAAAAATCTTAAACACAAACCAATAATAGTCCAGAATCACACCACTGTTTAAATTTTGGTTCCTTTTTTTTTTTTTTTTTAAGTTTATGATTTTAAAAAATTGGAGCTTTGGGGATTCTAATGTCAAAATTTGAGATGTTTTTGAATCTGAAATTTCAAGTCTTGTCTTGTAAATTTCCAACTTTTTAAGTCTAAAATTCTGAGTTTGTTTTCTTGCAAATACATGACTTATAATTTCAACTTTTTCCACCCAAATTTTGGCCTTTTTTGTTCATAAATGAACAGATTCTCTTCCTTCTTTTATCTCTTTTTATGTCCTTAATACACTGTTGTACATTGTGTGTCTAATCATGATTAGGGTCTTGCGCTCCGCTGCAATAAGGGGATCTACTAAATCACAGAAGCTTTAAAAAACCTTTAATCTATTAGTTAATTTTCTTTACTCATCAATAAAACATCTACAAAGAGTGAACATTTCAATCGCACAAAGCAAAAGCGCAAGCTGACATGCTATAAGTTGTGGTGTTTTACTTAAGATACGATGCACAGATTGAATTTCAGCTCTATTTTCTGGGTATTAGTGGTAACAAAACCAATCAATATCAATATTTGACATGAGTTTCAACTGTGAGTAATAGCTGCTCCAAGCTGCCAGTAAAAGCCACATATAGTAGCTACAGTAACTCCAAAATTGTTTTTATGGTGTAAAAGCTGATGCCAAGATATATATAATTTCATTTATCTTACCTTTAATGTTACCTAAAACATACACTTAACTACAGAGAACAACCTAATATTTCATGAGGAATCAATGAAAGGTAAAATAGTGGTTGCATAAATATGAACTCCCTTAGACTAATAATTCAAGGCACTTTTTGATTTAGTCTTTTTAGGTAGGAGTCTATTAGCTAAGTCAGGTTGTACTCAACCTTGCTTTAGTCAGGAGCCACAATGACAAAAGTGGTTTAGCAAGAGCCACAAAACAAAAAAATATATTCTTTCCCGACAACAATTTTCATTGGAGAATTTGGGTATTAATTAAAGTTCATTATGGAAAAATGTATGATAGATGGTGCAATTTGGGATGGGGATGATTTTTTTTATTGGTAATATCCTTATTTCTACTTTATAGTTCAAGTCCTTATTAATGCTACAAAAATTCAATAATTTATGTGCCAAAACTGACAGGTGTTAGAACATGTTCATAATTCTCATCACCTTAACTAAAAATCAGGTTCCAGCTGAGGTAAATTAGCCCCAACAGCATGATGCTGCCACTGCCATGCTTCACTGTGAGTACAATGTTCTTTTCTCATATTCTTCATATGTCTGGCTATGAAGATAGAAGCGAGGAAAAACATCCCCGCCCAGGCTAAATCTGGAAAAAACACACATCATGTCTCCAAAAAGCACTGTGGGTAAATGAGTCGAAAGTTGAACTTTCTGGCCATTATTTCAAAAGAAATGTTTGACACTAAAGCAACACTGCACATCCCCGAAAGAACACCATATCTGTAAGCATGGTGGGGGGCAGCACTGTGATTTATTTATTTATGTACTTGAAAGCTAAAAAGGGAAAATTTTCATCTTGTAGCACTGAAAATATTTGGTTTGACCTGAAGAGGTCTGTGCACAGGAAATGCCCTCATAATCTGACAGATTTTGAGGGCTTTTGCAAGGAAGACTGGCCAAATTTGCCAAATTGAGTTGGCTTACTCGGCTGTAATAAAATCAGAAAGTGCTTTATCAAGTTGAAGTGATGTGCAAATTTATGCTACCAGGCTTTTGTTATTGTGGATTTTTACCAATTCATCCAATAAAAATAATGAGTTTTTTCTAAGGAATCTAATTTGTTAAGAGTTGCATTAAAGGTCGAAACATTTTTGAAATGATCTATCTTTGCCTCATTTTACACCATTAAAAATATATTAAAATATGGCATTTTAACTTTTTATTAAAGCCACAGAAAATACGTAAACAGCAAAGAGAGAAAGGAGGGAAAATGATAATAATTTCCACTGATGTTTGGTTTCAGGGCATCAACAGCAGGAGTTTCTTATTTTAAGCCTTAAATCAGCTGAATTTAATGTTTTTTTGTGTGTACTAGCAATTTGCAAGTAAATGCCTCATGCTTAGCTAGAATGCAAATTGCAAAGGTCTTCTCTCAGTTAAAATGCTGAGAATTTAAATAATTTTTGGATTTGTGATAAAGAAAAGTGTCTGACAGCCTCACTAGCACATCTTCTTCTATAGCCAGTGTTGTCAAAGAGGTGTGGACGTCCACGATCGGTGCCAGAAGCCTTGTTAAAAAGCCCACAAACGAGCCAGAGTGGGAGAACAAGTCAGCAGAGGGGTTTCGGGCAGGGCCAAGGCTGTTTGAGTATGATGGCAGGAGATCCACAAGGGTAGGGACTAGACAGGACCAGAGTGTCTCCCCTCCTTATAGGACGGTGCTCTCAGAGTCCAGGTCTAAGTCTTTGGGAGGAGGCAGAGATGAGGATGAAGAGGAGGAGGAGTTAGCCGTCGCCGGCTGCTGATCTACAGCGAGCTCAGGGACGTAAACTCGACTCAGCCCTTTGAAAGACATCGCCGGGTCTGAAGAGAGAAGAAAAAGAATAATAATCAGAAATAGAAGCAGCAAGTCTGACTTTTACGTAACAAAACAAACTGAAAATAAAAACAGCTATGATGGAACCCAAACCTCCCTTTATGTTAGTATGTAATGGTTTAAATATGACTGATGCATGCAGCAAGTCACAAATCAGACTTAAACTCCTCTCAAACACAAATAAACCCTTTAAGGCATCATTACAAGAACAATGGGCATAATAACAAACATGTGCAACTTAATCCTTAAGTCAGAAAACATTTAAAGCAGCTGTAATTATGCCATCCAATGCAGCACTGTAATATTTTCCATAAGAGCAGCAGGAGCTTCACTTCTGTCAAAGTGAGAGTCTGAACAGCAGGGGGCAATGTTCAGCCAGAGACAGAGCAGAGGAAAGTGAAAGAGGAATGGAAAATGTGAAGAGTGGTTAAAGTTTAACGGTGAACTAGTTTTGAATCATCAGCGGTGGAGAGAGAACAGTGTGGAAAAATCCCCAAAATCACATCATGAAACTCCGCTTCAGAACTGTCAAACTTTTAAAGAGTTAGAGAAAGGAGGATTATGTGCAGGGACTTTACAGACAACATTCATGTTACAATCATGCATGTTACCATGCAGCATGCTTGATTCAAGGACACTGTTTTTAAAACTCAGGATCACTTCTTTATGTAAAAACACATTTTTTTAAAATGACATTTGAAATAGACAATGCAATGTTTGTAAATTCACTTCTGCACATAACAGATGGTGTGAATGATGACATGAGATCTCAGTGAGTGTGAATGAATATGAGTGATGCGTTATAGCCCTGACGGACGGCATGTCACATCACACATTGTCTTGTCACCACAGGAGTCAGTCACAGTTAGGCGTGCTGGGAGAAATATTTCGATTTAGTCTTTCTCTTGCAAAAATATTTACAGTATTTAAAAACTTGAGTGTTCAGGACCATTCATATGTCTATGTAGAGTTTTAATGCAGCTAATTTAAGGCAATTTAAACTTTAATGGACACTGATTTAACACAAAAGGTACCACACATTAGTATAAACTTTTAACTAGGTCAAAGTAGGCCTGCACCATAAATCACAATTTTATAGTTATTTCAATATGAGAGGTTTCAATTAACATATATAAATAACTTAAAAAAATCATAATTTTTTAAACAAACAAGAAATGCTCTCTCACTCAGCATGTGTACATTTTACACTCCCTTACACCATTTTCATACAGTGAAATTAAACTCAGTCTACCAGCTATGCTCACACTAAGCGTTGCATTAGATTAAGTGATTACTTCACCTCATATGCACATATGCACTTATCAACTATCTTAAACTATCTGATCTACCTCTTATAAATGTGCACCCAACCTTGCATACATTATACTTGATCATGTCTAGTCAGTATTTTTGCACTATTTGCACTTCTTGAAACTGTACAATCAATGCACAAAGACTTGTGTATATACTAGAAAAACACTAACACGAGCTCATACATATTTAAATCTTAATTTATTTCTCTATAAACACAGATTCCTTAACTGTAACTTTGGCACAGTTTGTTCTTGTACAGGCTAAAACATATTTTATCTATCTATATTGCAAAGTGCTAATAATAAAGCTAATATGGATTCTTTAAAATTAGTTATTGACCTGCACCTGCAAGCCTGAAATAAAACAGACTTAAAGGCCAAAATAATTAATTTCCATGGTAATAACCTATATTTAAGCCAAATAAAACTAACTTTACTTATCTGAAATAAAGTCATTTTTTTTCATGTTGCAATATTTAGAAAGAAAGATATTGCACTGCCACTATTTGTCAATGTAGTTCAGCCCAAGTTAAAAATGAACAGTAGTCAGGATTCATTCAAGTTAAATGGCTGAAGAGCAGGTGTGCAGACACAGATGTACTTTAATGCACATTGGAGCTTAATGTGAGACAGCATCACATCTCAAAGTTTAAGATATTTTTGTCTTGCTTTTAAGATTTTCAAATGCAGGATTCATTCATGTTAAATGGCTGAAGAGCCGGTTTGCAGACAAAGATGTGAACTTAAGGCTTGATGGAGCTGTTAATGTGAGACAACATCACATCTCTGTTAAACAGACTACAGTGTGCAGTTAATATAATAAATATTTTGATACATTATAGGAAAGAAAGAAATTTATAAGTCACTTTTTTACAATATTGTTTACTTCTGTTTCTAACAGTAATGAGTAAGTGTGACATGCCAGATGGATTTGTTTCACACATCCATCTGGAAAACCTTCAATACTAAGCGTTTGGTAAAGGACAGAGGATTTGAAAAAAAAAAAAACTCGGGAGCGTGATTGGATGAACGTTCTGTCTGTCACATCTTTACAGGCCAATCAGAGCAACAAAGCACATGATGTAGCCGCTATCGAGGTGTGTGTGCGCAGCTACCGAGGAATAACGCAAACCATGGCAACAATACACGTCAGTACATGACTTTTGTCGTTTTTGAAAAGAAAACAACTCAGTGCTGTTCTTTGTTCTTCTTTTAATGAAGAAATGTCGTCAAGTTCTGATGAAACTGGTGCTTTAGCAGCATCCACACTAAGCTCTTCTGCCATAATTGCACCGGCCTCTTGTTGCTGCTTGCTTATGTCACGACTCCGACGCACCTGAGAGTACAGCCCCTCGTTGGTCCTGTCACTTTCTAACCGGGCCCAAATGGTTCAGACGGGAGCATCTGGCATGCCAGATTAAACTACATCAGAACAGATGATTAAATCAAGTTTTTCTTTCTTGTCCTTTTACCACTGTGTATAACAGCACCCTCAGATATCAGAAGAATAAACTACTAAAATGTAGAACTCTAAGGAAGCATCTTGTTATGCAGCTCTGTCTGACATGATGACTTTTTTCATCAATCCAAAAAAGAAAATGTGTGCACCACAACGGATACTCTTCAACCTGTTCCCTCATCCTTTGTCAAGTCTGACCATTACAAGTATTAACCGTGATTGTCAGGGTAGTGACATGGGGTGTGACAGCCGTGAATCAGGGCATTTTAAATGATATCAGCAGGCACATCATTTGGTTGAGATGAGGAGAATATTTTATAAAGGTGAACAAAAAGTGCGGGAGCTTCCAGTGAAAACATCAATTTACAACAAACCTCTCACAAAGAGCCTCTTTAACCTGTGGAGGTGTTACAAGGTAAGAAGACGATTAGAACAATAGCATGTTAGTACTCGGCTGACATGACAAGATCTGACATGCAGTAACAGTAGGAGAGGGGATACACACCCATCATCTTGTAGGCGGCAGCACAGATCCCGTTGGTGTCACTGGGCATGGCGGTGGGCTGAGGTGGAGGAGGGATGCTGGGTCTGTTCCGAGGTTTGGGGACAGGTCGCGGACGAGGAAGCGAGCCAGTCTGGTAGGGAGACGGGGACGGAGGAGCGACAGCATCCTGGGTTGCGCTGGAGGGTGGCGGTGTGTCTGGAGGAGTCGGGGTGCCTGGCGGTGAGGGGTCGGCGCTCCGTTGGTCTCCTTCTGGCTTTCCAGGGGATGAAGGCTGTGTTGGAGGGCTGGCCTGAGTTGGAGGTTCAGGAGGTGGATGGTTCGGTGCCTGGATGGGTGGCTGGTTGCTGGAGTGGCGTCTGGGTGTGGCACACGGCTGGGAGGTGGGAGAGGTGGGTGAGGCAGGTGGGTGGCTGGATAGGGGTCTCTGGGTGGGGCTTAGGGACTGTGATGAAGTGGTGTGGTTCGCTGAGTTACAGGGCTGGCTGGGTGGAGGGTTTGTGGGTTTAGGGGGGGCTGGAGCCTGCTTCTTGGTACCTGAATACAAAAGTGGGTATTGTTATTTAAAGTGAGCATAGGTAACTAATCCATTATCCAACAGTGTACATTCTCCTGTAGTCAGATCCTAATGTTTTTTTTAACATTACTACACTTGGCACTTCTAATCTTTATTCTAAGATCAGGTTTTCTTCGGGTCATGGGGAATCAGTAATTTCATTCTGACCCTGAAGCTTTAAGAGCCGAGAAAAACAGCATGTAGTATAAACTTTGAAGTAAACAAAAGAAACAAATGAGCTCATTAATAACCTATGACTGCTTCACAAATATCTCATTTTTGTAAGTGCTCACAGGAGCTCTAAAATCAATGTTCTGTCTGAAAAGGGAACAAATCGATGTGAAAAGGGAGTGTAGTAAAAATCTGAGCAGTCTGGTCTTCCTGCTCTGGATTGAGAACAGTGTCTGGTGGTTTAAGCAGAGCAGCTTAGGTTAATTTAGAGGAAGGATTAGCATTCTTGTGTTCTTACAAAATGTTGAAAATTTAGAGATATAACCAAAAATGGAGCTTTGAAATATTGAACTCCAGCTTCCTTTAACTCTATGCTTCGTATTACTGTCAATCTCCAAAGAAATGTTCAAATCTATGACATATTAAGAAAAGAAAATCTGAAATGAGATGTACAAACTGATCTATATACACATTTATTTCAAGACATCGAACAAGTTTAAATTTGCCCTTTAAACTGGAGAATAATTTTCTGATAGGAAGCATTGAGGGCTTTTATGTCTTTAAAATCTACACCTGTCAGATGAATGTAGTTTTAAAATAATTTGGGAAATTCTTACTAGAATTTAGAAGACATGCTTTCTAAAGGTGTGTTCACGTTGAATTTTCATGACGCCATAATGAAGCTCTGCCGTATTCCATCATGAGATATTCATACTAATACTGGGACATGGCGAATATGTGAATACAGTAGAATTGTGGGTGTGCGCTCATTTCAACGCACAGATCGGCATTTATCAATCTGAATGCGAGTGGAGGATACGGTCAGATTCAAGTCTGTATTTGTGTATTCAAGTTTCCAAAACAGTGTGGACTCACTTTGCAGCATGGATCCGGCAGTGTTAGATTAGATATGGCTCTTAAATCCCAATCCCTGGGAGCAACACTGCTTTTTAAATGATGTTAAGCAGTGCAAACTTTTAACGGATTTCCTCGTTTGTTATATTTACTGAGTTAGCATTTCTCCATTGATTTAATTTAACATGAAACAGATAGGCTGCCTTCAGCAATTACTAAAGCCCCTGTATACACTGTACTATCACTTGGAAAATATTGTGGGAGATTAAAGCAGAAAAAATCTGCAGTTCTTTTGGGTAAAAAAGGGAGGAAACTTGAGTGTAAACAAATTAAATATTGATCCTCTTAAACAGGAAACATTTTTAGACTGCTGTGACTGAGTTAAGGGTTTAACAGGAAGAGGAGTAATTCATTCAAAACTGTTTTAACAATATACACCTGGAGTTTTGCTCAAGAGCTGAGCCTAAACAAACACAAAATAACTTTAGATCTGCTCATAATCAATCAGCATGTCTGTAGATTTAAAAAATCAATCTGATCCACTACTGTGTGCGTAATTATGCAGGGATGCATGACTGAAGGTTATAAGAGACAGAAGTTCATCCAGCATTCTAAAATGTATCAATTACAAAAATTTTTCCGATTATAAATAGATTTTTTTTTTCTCAAACACTTCATTTGTTTTATAAGCTACCAGACATTTCTTATACTTCTTCTTAAGTCTCATGAAGAAGACTAATTTATACTTTACCTTTGAAACGCATTCAGATACAGACAAAGCCTACTGTCTGGGCTGCAATACCACCAGTAACCATGGGGGCAGTGTTGAGCAATGCAGCCAACAGTTCAAGCCAGAGCAGCAAAACACAACAAAGAAGAAAAAGTAGCTAAATGCACAAATGAGCCTTTAAACTAGGGCTGGGCAATTAATCACAAATTAGATTAAATGGCAATATGGCCTGCTGCAATTTAAAAAAAATCGCAGAAGTTGCAGTAATTCTTTAACGTGAACTTTTGTCAAAATACCAGTTTGATATATTCATTTTTTTCAGCAGCAGAGATTTTATGCACATCATGCAATCATTCAAGTGTCAACACAGCAGTCCATTTAAATCACATACTTCTCACAAATCCCTGCTTGCATCAATGCTGATACACCATGCTGCTGCTGCTGCGTCTGGCAAAGCTTCACCTCCTCCACTCCAGCCTCCTCCTTTATAGCTTAAAGTTTGTTGCACCCTCATATTCAGATTCATGCAACTATGGATGCAATTATTTCATTGTTTTCATTACACAGTGTCATGAATGGATCTGTCCATATGGGGGTTTACAATTATGCACTCCCTGTAAAGTCAAAGCATGCTGATTGACTAACCCAGGGAGCAACGTTCAAGCAGATTCTTCTCTGCCAAGTTAAACTGCATATCCAACTGCAATTGCAATTCCAATTAAATGGTTAGATATATGATGTGTTCCTGGCTGAATGTAGGTTATAATATAGAATGATTTATTGCTTGAATTTGTTGAAAAATACATAAGAGCAGAAACCTAATAAAAATGCATATCAAATTGCAAATGCAATATGAGGGAAACAAATCACAATTGGGTTATTTTTGCAAATCGTTCAGCCCTACTTTACACTGCTGCAACATTCATATGACAGGTGAAACATCCCATGGGTATAAATATAACAGCTTTAAACAGCATTCTGAATCAGCCTAGTGGATGACACGTCTTACCTCTGCGCATCAGATGCGGACTGGGCCCCATGGATCCAGCACCGGGGTTTCCTGTGCCCAGCTGACCTGCAGACTGGCCTCCTGCCACAGAGCCGTTCCTCTGGAGGAGAGGGGTGGAGGAGGAGGTGGGGTCGCGAAGCTTTGGGTTACTTTGGAAAACAGAAAAAAGAGGGTGTTTTTAAACCCCATAATCTTTCAGAAACCGAAAGATTTCATCAGCAACTGCTAAAGCTTTTTATTAAAAGTTAGAGCTTAAATGATGAAATTATCTGTGTGATAAATGTCTACACTGTAACATGGCGTTTTCCTAAATAAAGGGTCCTAAATAAAGGGTGTAGGACCAAAAGAATGCTGATGAGAACAGTGTAATCTGGAAATGAATGTCGTCTTTTCAGCAGCTAAATCAAAGACGCCCTTCAGCTGTTGCATAACAACCAACAGAGTCCTCGCTATAAAAGCAGTTTGGGCCAGTTTGTGTGTGATTCCTGCTGATTCCAGTGAGTTTGGGGAGGAAAGCGGAGGCCCTGCAAGTGACTGTTAGCAGAATGACAGCAGCCTTTGTTGTCCTTGAGTCTGTAGGCTGGACTTAGACCGGTCTGCATAGCTGCGACTGGTGGTGTTGGTGTAAGAAAAACTTGTGGTTTTCACTAAAGAAACAAGAAGCTGAATCACAAGGAGTAAAAGGAGGAGTGTTGTCTGCGAAACACCAGTGACACATGAATAACTGACCTCCTCTGTCTGTGTGTTTGTATGTTTTTTTGGCATGCTGTGTCATTCACCACCAGTGTCACAGCTCTTACCTGAGCTCCTCCGTGTGCTGCGCGAGGAGCTGCTGAGCTGCAGCGAGAGCAGCCAGACTCTGCGCCAAGCTCTGCTGGGAGGCGTCAGGCCCCGAACCCCCCGGTTGAGCTTGTGGCTGGGGCTGGGGCTCGGCAGAGGGCTGGGATACCTGCCCAGGCCCAGCGCCGTGCCCCTGAACCTGCCCTGGAGCCTCCACTGGGGGTAAAGGAGGCTGGAAGGCAGGTGAGGTGTGCTGCTTTCTACCTAAGGTGTTACTGCCTCTACGGAGGGTGTGGTCCGAGTGCTTGTTAGGGGTGCTAGACAGGGAGAGCAGGAAACAAAAAAAAGAAAACAAAAAAACACCAAAGCGTTGATCAGAAAGTCACCAATTAGCCCAGCAGGATAGAGAATCACCAAAATCACCCAGATTAAAGAGAAGCCATTAGAAAGGTAATTTTAAATGGATCAAACATCTCCAAACATTTGGGGGAAGAAAATAAAGTGTCAGAAAAAAGAAAGCCAGATAAATTCAAAAGCTATTAATAGGAGTTGTCAGTTAAAGTAGTGGGAAGTTAGGCGTAAGAGGTAAGTTTAGTTCAATTACTTGTCTTTACGAGCCACATCATTCTCTGGTCCCACCATACTGCCAGGCCTCTTCCTCTCAATGGTGCTGCTGTCGTAATCAAGGTGGTTGTTGTGGTTGGACGAAGGCGTTGGCATTGCAAACATGCCTGACACGTTGAACTCCACATCTGTAAAAAGATGAAAAACAAGATTTACTAAAACAAAGTAACATACGTCGCTGCTTTTTAGAGTTGTCACAAAACCAGAATTTTTAGTAGAAGGCATGGTACATTTAAAAAAATCCTAAAAAAGTACAGGGCCTACCCAACATAAAATAATTCCTCTGAATTATCATCAATAAACCAGAAAAAGTGCAGGCAGAAATTCTTTATTTTTCTTTTTTTCATATTCATAGGTCATTTTATGGGTGTGAATGTTAATTCAGGTCTATGAAGCTGTCATCAGTCCACAGGTCAGGTTGTAAAAGGAAACTTCTAGGGACCAGAAAACATCACTCTCTATCTGTCTGTAACAGACGCTTACATTAACGCATGCATCTTATGAGACATTGAAGAGACTTAAAACTTAAAGGGGACATATTTGACCCTTGTAAGACAAGTTTATATTGGTCTCAGAGGTCCCTAAAACATGTCTGTGAAGTTTGTTGCTGAAAAAACACTCCATCATTGAATTTTTGTATGTCTAAAAAACTTTGTTTCAGCCCTGCTCAGAATGAGCTATTTCCGTAGCTTTTAATGTTACTGAGCTGTCTGACTCCACCCCTCTCAGGAAATGGATGTGGCTTAATTGATGTGGCTCTCCTGATCCTCCTCTCAGATCAGGAGAAGAGGATGGAACTTAGTTTCAAGCTGGGAGGGCCAACTGTACCTGGGGGCGGTGTTAACTCCCCACGTGACATCATGAGTGGGAAATCTGAGAATGGCTTGTTTCAGCACACATTTCCTAAGGTGGAGAGGGAGGGGTAGATTTTTCTGGTACTTGAGGGGATTGTGGACAGGCCAGAAGCACATATTTTTGTTAAAAAAGCCTGAAAAAGTGATTTTTTTCCTAATATGTCCCCCTTTGAGGCAATGTGTGTTTTGGAGATTATTTCTCTGTTGTAACAATGCTTGTTGGCAATAAATGTTATAGCGTTGGAAAGCTTGTCTATTTCCCTTTTAAATGATGCCACATCTGTAAGGAACATGGTAAATAGACTTAAGCTTGTATAGCACTTTCTAGTAATCTGACAACTCAAAGCACTTTTACACTGCAGGTGATATCTACCCATTCATACCCTTTCAAGCCATTCACTCCACATTCACACACTGATGGCAGAGGTTGCTATGGAGAATTAGCCATCAGTATAAGCTAATCCCATTCAAATGCATCTGACCCATTGATGAAGCAGTGGGAGCAAGTTGGGGTTAAGTGTCTTGCCCAAGGACACATCGAAATGCGACTGCAGGAGCTGGGGATCGAACCCACAACCGTCTAATTGCAAGATGACCAACTACCTACCGATCCACAGTTGCCCCAAAAAAAAAGCATTTGCGGGATAAGTATGTGGGTTGCACCAATGAATAATTTAGCTTCTCTACCAATGCCAAACAACTTATTCTGCTGTAGACTCCTGTTCAGACACCCCAAGAAGACCGTTTCCTCACCCTGTCAGCACTTAGGAACCGTAGGCTGGCTGTAACAGGTAATGAGCTCTGTAGTGCACAAAATACAAATGTGACCCTTTTTAAAAAAGAGCTTACACTTTTAAATCTGCATTAATTCTCCTAATTAACCAACTGGTTTGCAGGGTGGTTAAATCAAATCCACTGTAGTTCAGTCCTTTTAACCCACTTTAAATTTAAGGAATGAGGATAAGAAAGAAAAAACTTCAATAGGGGTACAATAGGTCTGTTGGTTCTGCTTTAAATTCCTATAACGTAATAATCGGACATTTTTACATTCTGCTGTAATGCACATCTCCGATTTCAGCGGTAAAGATCAGCAGAAACTTTCATATCTGCAGATACCAATAGTCAATGTTTAAAGTTATATATTATGTCAATAATACTATGCACCCTTAATTTTTGTCACCCTACTGTTGTATTCTGTTAAATGCCTATTTCTGTATTAGTCTTAGTGTCATTTTTGCAAAAATAAACAACGGAATCAATTAGCATGAACACTGTTGTGATTGTTCCTTTACTTTTCAGGCCAGCGAACAGCCCACTACATTTCAGGAAGGACACAAACTAATCAGAAGTCTCAGATGTGCTTGACTGAAAGGAATCTTCCACTTCAGCTGAGGTCCTTGTTGTTTTAACAGGACAGCAGAAGCTGCTGACCCGTCATCTCTCTGTGAGCTCTGGAGACAGTCAGATATGCTGACTATAGACAGACCATCATCGTCTTGTCTCCAGATACAGGAACCAAGACAGTCTGGCCATGATGATGCTTGGGACTGAGACGACCGTGCAAAGACAGGATCGAACTATTGACAAATTTAGCGTATTAAAGAGAAGTAACAAAAATATGCTTTCTGCTGAAAGTGCAAGCAAAAATTATGCTAAGAGCTAGGGGAAGTCCATGTAAAAATACCAAACCAACAGTGGTGCTATGTATATTTATCAGTGTCACTTGGTTTCATGGTTGCTGAAAAGTGAATATAAGATAAACATCTTCTTCACAATGCTAATACAACAAGGCCAAAGTAAGAAACACTATAGAGCACAATAGGAAATGGCACAAAGGTCTGCAAAGCCTTATTACTGAGCTGTACAAAGCACCAGATTATCATAATTCTATGAATTAATTAATTTAATTGATGTTACAACAATCAGGGCAAATCATCTAGATCCAATACTCCTGAACTATTGAGTTCGATTTTTTCTTCAGTGAAAAATCAAATGTACCTAACTCTTGAGATTAAAAACTAAAACTATTTGTGGGGGTGCAGACAGTCTAGCAGTTAGGTCATGCCCCATATATGCAGGGGGAGTGGGTTCAAGTTGGGCCTGCAGCTCCTTTCAACCCCTTTCATATCCTTGTTTCTGACTCTATCCACTCTCCTCCACTCTAAAAAAGGCATTAAAAGCCCAAAAATATATATCTCAAAAATACTGGCGTAAAAGCTGTCACTGAAGCCTTGAGTTTGAAAATTTAAACAGATTTGCTTTTAGCTCTTCTGTACCACAAGTTCTGTGGAAAATAATCACTGTTGACATTAAACGGTTGATTTCCAATATGAAAAGACTAATTTGATTCAAGAAAGGTGTATAATAGAGTGATTTGCCTCTGTGTCCCATCTCACTACCAAATAAAAGAGAAAACAGAAAACAGAACTAAAAAAAATCCCCTGTCATGTGATAAAACATCCATCCTGTCTCAATCCTACTTTAATGACTCCCATTTCCCCCAACTCTGGTGTTTTTTATTTATTTATTTTCATGTTCTTTACTTGGCCAGTGTGCTGGTAGCAGAAACAACAGGTTTGACTAAAGATCCAAAACAGTACAAGGGTCTGGGGTTCTCCTGGAACATTTTCAGCCTCAACCATTAACAGCCCACGATCTGGTGAACATTTTCTTGTGAAGCATCAGGCCTAAACATAACAAAACCAAAAAAAAGACTTAGGGTGTCTGAATACTTTCTGAATGCACTGCATGTCGTGTCATTTATGTTTGATCAGATGTGGTGTCTGGCTGCAAACAACCAGCAAACAGACACCAACACCGATGGAGATAGTAGCTTATATTTGTATTAGAACTGTATAAAACTGGTCTATCATTATCAAGATTCCTATTCCCTTTATCTTTTTTCCATCCCAACCAGGTGATTAGTAGCCTCTTGTGTATAAAGACTTTTAGTTTTATGTGCAACAGTCACCTTATTGCAATGTGGGTTACAAAAATGAAAATATTTTGAAAAGTGGTGGATGCATTTCTGTCAGTTTCTTCATTTTTAGTTTTGTCATTCAAGTTTTTTAAAATTCAAATCAAGAAGATTCATGACGTTTTTAGGTACATTTTTCAGTAGCTTCCTCTTGCTAACTTCACAACACCAGCCACAGTTTTAGAGTGTGCAGGCACAGCAGGGATTTTACTCCGTCCTGATAACTGTTGACTCATTCTTTTGTACTTTGTCGTTAATACTGATGGTGATTACTGTGCAACCCTGGTGTAAAATATGCCCTGATTAGCCACAAAGAAAAAAAGGAGGACTGAAAAACAAATATGTAGAGCATACCCTCAGGAAAGAACCAGTCAGCGTGCTGGATGATTGGCTCCACGATGGCCACCACGTGCACGGAGGTCGCTGCCGCCATCTCTGCCAGACTCCTGGGTGGACACAAACACATCAGCAGAAATGAGAGGCATTCTAATATAATGAATGGTGCTCTAAAATAAGCTAAAATAATAGAGTTGTTTATAAAAATCCTCCCCATAACTCAGGATGAGAGGATTATTAAATTTCCTTTGCTTTTCATTATGGGACCTATGTTGCTAAATGTCATCTCCCCCTCCTCTCACCCCTCCGTCTTTGCCCACAGCAGGTTTGGTCCCAGGACGATGGCGATGTTGCTAGGAGTCATTTTGTTTATCTCGCTGTCCTGAGCCAGTTTGGCTAAAAACTTGACCAGATACCTGCACACAAACAAGGTGAGCACAAACAACATCTCATGACACAGAGGAAGTCAAAGAATGGATTTATGACCTTTCTTATGTAGGTATAAATAACCTACCTCAGGTTGGTTTTGTTGTTCTTTGGTAGCTTATCACAAACAACCCAGAGTGCCTGCAGCCTCTTGTCTGGGTCTGACACACTGAAGGAGATAAAATGAAGAAGTGATTGAGAGGAGAGTACATTATTAGGACTTTCTCCTGCAGGTTAAATGACCTTAAACACTTAACGTGTAACTTTTTGTAGGTGTACAATAACAGATCCTTTAAACACCAGAAATTTTAATTTATAATGACAGGTATATTGTAAGGCTGACCTGGATGCCTGGATCCATTCATCATAAAGCTGGTAGGTCATTAGAGGTTCAGGTAGCTCTCTCAGGTAGGACTTCAGTGCTCCTGAAACAGCAACACATCCACAGGTATTTGTTATATTTCTGATACTTTGTTCAAATGTAAAGCTAAAAAAATCATGATGTGTTAAAGACATCCCATATGCCTTATAATTAAGAAATGATGAGGGCTGGGGGATCAATCAACATTGAGAGGACAATAACTCAATTTAAGTCAAGAGATAATTTAGACATTTATTACACAGTATAGATGATCTAACAAAATATGTCACACTGGAAGTGGAATAACTACAGTTCTTGACAACTATTCTTCAAATATATTTTAACAGTTTTATTCATATGACATCAGAGACTCATGAAAGAAAGAAGATGAGCTATTGCTCGCAGCAGTTTGCTTCAGCGCCTGATTTAAAAGAGTTATTGCTTCATGAAATGGCTTGTCAAAATCCTGAAATACTGCAGTGGCGTGATATGCAAAACTGGAATGGCTGTTTAAATCTGATGTGTTTAAACAAGAAAAGCCTTGAAGAGAAGGTGAGATAGTCTGTTTAATGGGTCTTTAGTTTGTCTTTGATGTTCTTTTGGTTTTGTACCATGACAATGAAAAGACCTGGATAGACTGAATTCTTGGTGTCCGGAAAGCCCAAGTTGGCTCAGTTAATAATTGTAAGTTGCACAGGGATCTGGTATGAACAGGCCTTTTCAGGTCCAAATTCTCTATAGGATTGAAGTCTGGGCTTTGACTTGGTAACTCCAAATCATTCACCTTGTTGTCTTTAAACATTTCTGTGTAGCTGTATGCTTCAGGTCATTGTCTTGCTGGAAAATTAATCTTTTTCCAAGCTGTAGTTCTCTTGCAGAGTGAATAAGATTGTCCTCTAGGATTTTCTGTATTTTGCAGCATTCATTTTAACCTCTACCTTTACAAGCCTTCCAGGGGCGGCTGCCAAGAAGCCTCCTCACAGCATGATGCTGCCACCACTGTGCTTCACAGTGGGGATGGTGTGTTTGTGGTCATGTGCAGTGTTTGGTGTCTTGTCTGATGGCCAATAAGCAACATTTTGGTCTCATCAGACCAAAGAACTTTCTTCCACTTGACAGTGGACTCTCCCACATGCCTTCTGGCAAACTCTAGTCCAGATTTAATGAGTTTTCTTCAACAGTGGCTTTCTCTTTGCCACAATCTCTTAAAGCTCAGACTGGTGAGGAACCAGGCAACACTTGTTGTATGCAGAGTCTCTCCCATTTCAGCTGCTGAAGCTTGTAACTCCTTTAGCGTAGTCATAGGTGTCTTGGTGGCCTCTCTCACTAGTCTCCTTCTTGCACAGTCACTCAGTTTGTGAGGACGGCCTGATCTAGGCAGATTTGCACATGTGCCATATTCCTTCCATTTCTTGATGATGGATTTAACTGAACTCCAGCAGATGTTCAGTGCCAGAAAATAGTTGTAATCCATCCCCTGACTTATACTTTTCAATAAACTTTTCTCGGACATGCTTGGAGTGTTCTTCTGTCTTTATGGTGTAATGGTAGCCAGGAATACCAATCAACCAATGACAAAACCCTCCAGACACAGGTGTCTTTATGAGACACATTCACTGCACTAATTGTGAGACTGCCAGCATCAGTTAGCTGGACCTCTGTTGGATTAGGTAAATAACTTTAAGGGGGTGAATACTTATGCAGTCACTTATTTCATATCACTTTTTTGTTGTCAAAAAAGCCAAATAATATTGACCATGAGTGATTTATAAAATCAATAAAAGGTTAAAACATCCAAGGGAGAGAAACTCTTACAGGCACTTTAAGAGCATTGGAGAAAAACATTTAAAATTCAAAACTGCTTTACTTTGAATTCTAAATTTTTTCAGCAGAGAGAAATAAAACTTAAAACTACTACTGGGACACAAAACATAATATAAATTTTAGACCATAGTGTCCAGCCCTTGTAGGCCCCAACATATGGTTCAGGGCTACACGGACCTGCCACATTGGCTATGGCGCACCTTTGATAAGGAAGCACTGATCAGGTTTTAAAGGCCATTATACCTTGCCTTACACAGCCTTGTTATTGATTTTTTCAAGAGAATAAATATTAAAACTCCAATTCAAGTTTTGTAACACAAAGTCAGAACAATTTCAAAAAAGTCTGTGGTATGGGACGTACCGGCGACAGCGTGGGGATCAGAGTAGAACTCCTCCAGCTGTGACGTGGAGCAGTCCAGTGCTGCTTTTAGCTTCTTTAGCTTTGATGCTCCTGCTGCGATTCTGAATAGACCCTGACACACAAACATACAAAGACACAAAGACAAATAAACCTCAGTCACATTGCCAGCAAACAACAGTAAAGACACATGCAGGCATTCATTGTGTACACAAGAGTCTTTGCTGCTTTCACTGAATAAACTCACTTTAATAATACTAACACAGTCACTGTATAAATCCTTATCTTGTGCTCTGGGCTGCCAGCTGAACATAATGAAACCTTAAAGCATGCAAACAAACACACCCAGCACTCACAGCACAGCCACTCTTTACTTTGATACATAAACAAAGACAGTCCTCACACTATAATGACACAGACCGAACTCACTAGAGACTGAATAGAGCAACAAATAGAGTGCTTTTGCAGCGAGCGCTCACACTCTCCTGCTCTTTTTTTGCACACATGTACAAACACGTAGGTCTGATTTATGAACAGGAGACAAGTACATTCTATTGTTTCTAAATTTGTTTTCAGGAGGGGGACATCACAAACATTTCATAAATCATCATGAAGCAACAGGAGACGGTTTCTTTGGAACAGCTCAGCTGTGATTCAGGAGTTTCCCCCTGTTTACAGTTTGTCTGCATCCTCCTCCAGTTATGAGATGTTCATGTGAAGAAACAATCTGAAGCTTGGTTTCAATTATTCCAATGATCAGTGGAGCCGCCTAACACAGCCACATCTCCATGTGACTTATAATGAGCCACAGCAGCATTTCTTCTGCTTACACAGAGAGACAAGAACAGCTTGTGCTTGATAAGAAGTGACCGCTTAAGCACTTTTGTGTGCTGGTTATCATTTAATGTTGAAACTCACAAAACTGCCTGAGCTACATATGTTTTCATGGAGATGCTTTGAGTTGCATCATTATTCTTGGGGGATTTTGGGTTGTTTGTTGCAAACACTAGACAGCTGACAGATCAAAGTCCAAAATCTCTTTTCTTTTTGTTCCTGCTTGATCTCACAGCCGCCTTCGACACCATAGATCAGGTATGTCAAGCTTGTTCACAGCAGGGGCCGAATTCTGAGTTTGGGTCCAACCTGAGGACCAAACAAGCTCAACATTTAACTATAAACTGTCAACCTCATTTTCACCAGCAATGGAATATGGGGGGAAAAACCTCAACACTGATGAAAAATAATTTTGAGATTGAAAAAAGTCAAAATGATAAGTTTAAAGGCTCAAAATTTGAATAAATAAATAAATAAAGAAATCTTATTAGCTCAAAAGGTCAAAACATGGCGTTTAAAGACAAATAATGTTTTTAAAAGGCAAACATATGAAGTAGAAAGTTAAACTATGATTTTTAATCGTCAAAATATGAGATACATTTAAAAATCATCAGTTTAAAACATCAAAGCGTAGGAAAAATGTTAACATTTTGATTTTTAAAGGTCAAAATATTACTTAAAATTTAAAATTGAAGACATAAAAGGTCAAACTATGAGATAAAAGTCAAAGTAATGAGCCAAAAAGGTCAAAATGTGAGAAAGAAAATCAAAATCATGAGTTTAAAAAGTCAAAATATTACTTAAAAATGTAAAACTGAGGATCCGATGGGTCAAAAACTAAGATAAAAGTCTAAATTGTGAATTAAAAAGGTCAAAATATGAAATAAAAAGTCAAAACATTAACTTTGCGTCTTAACTGTGAGATTCAAAATTAAGAATATAAAATGAAAACAGAAATTTATTTTCCAATATTCCTGACTTTTATCAAATTGTTTTAACTTTTTATGTGTTCTCATTTTTATGACTTAACAAGGATATTTAAATCACCACAATACCCTTGGTTTATCTGGTTAAGTCTTTAAGTGGTTTTCATCCTAACTACAAAACAGATAAGATAAGATAAGATTAGATAAGATAAGATAATTCTTAATTTTCCGATGGCTCAGAAATGTGTCTATATGTACTATGTTTCTGCTGGTAATTTTAAATCTGCTGGAAGAAATGCGTGCCCCGATGTTCCACAGGGATCAGATTTCGGGCCATTACTCTTTAACTTAGACATGCTCCCACTCCATAAAAGTTATTTACAGACATAAAATATCCTGCCATTCATATACTGACAACACACAGCTTTACTTTTTTCTATCTAGGTATTTTTAGTTCCTGGACTTTCCTTTATTTCCTAAAACTGAGCTCAGACAAAACTGAAATATTCATTGATGCCTCTTAAAACCAGAGAAAACAACTTCAACTGCATTGGGATTCAATGAGTATGAAATACATTGAGCATGTCAGAAATCATGGCATCATTTTAGGTCATTCACAGATTTTTCTAGTCTTGCAGGAAATTACACAAAAAGGACACTGTAGACATCCCTGATTACATTACATATTTACAGATAGAAAAAGACAAATCATTTTACAACTGTAACTCATGTAAATATGTTAGTCCCACTGAAATTGCACTGATTTTATTTTTTTGGAATTAGACTATCATTCCCGAATAATAGGCATTCGGTACAAGCTCCTCAGTCGTCACACTGGGCTTTGACTCAGAAGCTGAACTGCATAAAAGCTAGGCATAGCAGGACTCACACCTTCATCTGCCTTCAGACATAAGATTGTGTACAAAATATAGAAAGTGGCTCAACAGTCCATATTCACTTATTAACTTCCAGGCCAGGGTTTGCCACACATGGGCCATACTTGGGTGGGCCACCCAGGTATATTTGCAGCGACCCAAGTACATTTGCTGACCATTTTCCTTCTCTTGTTTTATCCATGCGTAAGAGAGAAGCATCTGTGTATATGTATTTACTGGAGGGATACCATCTAATAGAAAAAAAATTAAGCAGCTACTTCCATTATTTAATCACTCTGTCTCTGTAACTCTGGAATTGAGATCCTGAGGGCTGCCACTGCAAAAAAAAGATAGCCATTAACATGCAGGCTTCTTCTGTACCTATACACTCTAGAATCATGGTTGCAATGTGCTACCTCATCAACAAGCATCCACAGTGCAACTACAATATATCAAGATAAATATTGTAAAAGGTAAATGATGTTATTTGTACATCTTGATACAAAGTACTGCTGATGAATAATGTCACAACAGCAGAATCTTATGAGGCAGGGTGGGATTGCCCCTTCTGCCAACCCTACCACCTAAATACAATATCAGTTTGTGGGAAAACTCTGCAGCCAGTTAGTGTCTTGCTAACTTGTTTGCATGGCTAGCCGGAAGAAGGTCCTTCGTAACTTGCTTAAAGGGGGCATATGATCATCTCCCAGAGCGAGGCAGACATGCTGCATTTAATAAATCAGTTCTCCTGGTGTGTATGTACACTGGGACATAGAGAGTAGTCCTGTTAAACTGCCCAAATGAGATAAAAGTGTAACTTGAGAATGCATGTAAACATACTGGCAGGGAAATGTTTACATCATTTTAAAGATTTCCAAGAGTCTGACGCTATAGTGACTCTTTACCTTCATATTAATGCTCTGTTTAATTTGGACATATGTGAAGAAGAAATGAACAACAGAGAAAAAGATATTTGAAGCTGCTTATATTGTGCACATAGACTGGAGTGGCCATTTTTCACTTTCCCACCTCTTCTTTCATGCCGGTTTCCAGCAGCATCATGACACAGGCCTCTATCGGTAGGGCAATCTCCCTACTACTCCTCTTCAGGTGTTCATCCAGCCCAGTGCCGAACGCAGGCTTCTCTGTCCACGAGTCTAAACACAAAGGAAGAAATGAATTCTAAAGGGAAACATGCAGCAACTTGAGGCTGTAATTTTGTTCACGCTTTTTCCAAATCAGAGGAGAATTAAAACAAGGTTTGCAAGGCAGCTGTGGCAGAATATTCGCTGACTGGTATGCAATAAAAAAGGGCAAAATAATAAGCATCGGGCCAGGATTGTATTTGTCTGGATGGCAGATTTCTGGGTCAAAAACTCTCCCTTAGGCCAGTTTCTAACCCGTCCTCACTCCCTCTAAGGGGGCTGTAAAATAACAACCACATGCTCCTCGCAGGCAGGAGTGACTGCTCTGCCTCTCTGTGTGTTTTTGTGAGGTAATGTGCATGTGAGCAGGGTGGCAGAGGAGCAAGGGGAGGGGGGCTTGCTGAAAACCCAGGTGGGTGTGATGTGAGCAGGAGGTGGGGGATGTGTGAGTGGAGTTTGTGAGTCATCCCCACATGCTGGGAGACCAGGCTTGTCTGGTTTAGACCACATGTGTTCAGTGCAGAAAAAAGACAGCTTTGACAAAAATCCGATAGAGACAAAAAGCAAAAGAGAGAATCTGGAGAGAAGACCCTGCGGTGAAAACAAAAGGTTATTCTTTAAACTATGGCTTCAGAGACAGTTAACACAACTCGGGCAACTTCTGGAAGTCCAGAAGTTAGAAAAACAGCTGGTTTCATTTCCGAAGCCAGTTAGGAAAAGTGAATGAGAGACTGTTTCCCCTCCTAGCAACACCTCTGGGCCAGATTCTAAAACTTCTACAGGGCCTCACAGGAATAGATTTGTTTAAAGGGACACAAAACAACACAGGAACCAAAGAAAAACAGAGGCTGCTGCGCATGCATTCTCCAGGAAATCTGTAAATCATGCAATGCACAGAGACTTCTTTTATGTGTTCTTGTTAAACGAGGTTATAGTGTGTGTAGTTTTACCTTGCTGAGCCTGGATGGTGGGCAACACGCTCTCCAGAACAGTAAGAGATTTTCTGTGGTAATCAGCTTGAGCTTCTAAGAGCTGCAGAGACAAAAAAGGATGGAAATGAGTCAAAGGGGGTGAGATGAATAAGACAAACAATAAAAAGGCATGACAAATAAAGTAAATAAAACAGCCAGCCAAGTCTGTGTTCTCTGGTTTCTCTGCAGCTGTGAACATTCCCACCAAAAACTCGTGCAAACACATGTGTGGTTTGTTTGTCTGTACTCACTGTTACAAAGTAGAGGGCATAGTCCCCTTCTTTGGAGAAAAAACTGTACATGTCTGCAGCCAGCTGATCCTGAAAGAAAGACATAAACTATCAGAGCTTTGAAAGATGGCAGGGATAGTCGAAATGTGATAAACAATAACATCACAAGTCACAGAGTTTAAATCAATCCATTAAAAATCCGCCATTTCCACTTCACAGTGTCATCCATTAATGATCCATTGTGTATTCCAAGTGGCACAAGCACCGACGTCAGCAGTCAGCTAAGCTGCTGGCCTGTGCACTACGTGAGTCATAAATCCTCCTGCTGCTGGCAGGACTCAGTGGGACTGGGAGGGAGAACCTGTGAAGGGGAAACACAAGGGCTCCACGCTTCCTGGACTGAGAAAACCTGACACATCACTCAGCCGCTGTGCACTGAAACTCACCAGCAGTGATTCAGATCTTTTTGGATGCACATACATGCACACTCAGATACAGAGAGCTGACAGGGCATTTAAAGTCATGTGTGTGTGTCGGCAAAGTGGGTCAGAGGGCCTGAGGGTCTCTGGAAGTTGAGCTTTTTCTCTCTGTGTTCCAAATTTATACTTTAGACGAGGTTGATTTTTTAACTTTCTTTTTTAAAGGTCATTTTTGGGGCGTTTTGCCTTTATTTTGATAGGAAGAGAGACAGGAAACATGGGGAGAGTGAGGGGAAGATATGAACCAAATAGTGACAAATCGATCCCACAACCAGTCCATCGAGGACTCTGTATACGGGCCCCTGCTCTACCCACTGAGCTAAACCAGCGCCCACTTAGGACTGCTTTTAACCAGCCCATCAATCATGAATGGAAACAGTAACCTTTCACAGCAGGTTATCAATAAAAACATTATCATGCATTACACAAGCTGTTTGCATTTATTGCATGACTCTCAAATAAATAATTGCACAAAATGGTTGCTCTATAAACAAAATGGCAAATAAAATCAAAAGTAGAATTTCTCATTTAAAGTGGACACAGGAGCTGTGAAAGTAAATGTCTGTTACCTTGCAGAGCTCCACTTTATTCATGGCCTCGTCCATCTCCTCTTTGAGGAGGTCAGCCTTCGCCGTCAGTGCTTGAGTGTTTGTTCCTGAGATTATTGACTTGGTTGCCTGCAACCATCTGAGTTGGAACAGACAGAAAAAATGGTAAACAAATGTGATATATATCATACTGATAAAAATGAAGACAATACCAAAGGCTGACCAGCAAATCAAGAGAAAACAGAGCTTTAGGTAAAAGTATTGCTCTACTCTTGAGGTCAGCAGAAAGCTACATTTTTTGTTAGGGGTCACTTGTCGCACATTTAATAAAATTCAACCATTTAAAACAGAGTGAAATGTAAACAGACAAACCTTGCTCTGGCAGAATCATAGTCCAGCACCAGTTTGGCCAGCTGTTTCCTCTGCTTCAGGATATTGGGAATGTCCACCTGCAAAAATGTAATGATAAAAATGAACACAAGTTGAATGAGAGAGGGAAGTAAGATTGACAAAAAGCTGACAATCTGACATTTTTTGTGATCATTTTCCCTAGGTAACAAATGTTTATCCTCTGGTTCACCCATTCCAGTGGTAAAGTTCTGAAAAATAACTTTTGCCTTTGAAATTTAACAATATTAAATACACACACACACAAACACATACACTCTGATCCTCCATGGACAGAGAGGATCTTTAAATCAGCAGGCGAAAGTTCAGGTCTGTGTTTATCCTCCAGTATTCTTAAGCTTTTGCCCTCAACAGAAAAAAGCCTCGAGTCTACACTACTAACACATCAGTATGGGTAAAAACACACAGCAGACAAAGATTTGAGCCACTTTGCAGTTATTTTGGGAGAAATTTGACCCTTACATGTGCAGATCTCCTTCTCTACAACAAGCACTTAAATCATACACACTGGTGTTAATAGACGAGCACGGTGCGAAATACAGGTTTCTTCAATGCTGATAAAGCCCACCAGCCGCAATGCCAAATTCACTCTTTTAACCAACACAGCTGAAATCAACCCACATTTGGCTGGTTGGCAGGTGTAAATGTCAAACCCCGGTAAGAGGAGTTTCAGGCGTACTCCTCCTGCAGCCTTGTCTCTTTAAATCTTTAAAAAAGCAGTTTAAAGGTGTTGGAGGTAGATGCATCAGGTTGTAAATGTTTTGACTGATGACTTTCCACTCTGTGATCCAGCACTGGTTAATCTGTTCGGAATCCTGTCTTTTATTTCCGTAACTGTGTTAAATGAGCTGCCTCCTGTCTTGGCCAGGACACACTTGTAAATGAGATTCTTGGTATCAATGATGTTTTACTGGTTAAATAAATTGAAGTAAATAAACACATGTATAATAGGAAGAAAATCCTCCAGTTCGGCCAATCTTTCTTGAATCCCATGACCCAAACAGGCCCATCTGGAACAGACTTCTATGAAAGTGCAACCCTTGCAGTTGTTCAGTGCAAATGCAAAAGACATCAGTAAAAAAACACCCTGTCAAATCATCTATTCCACAACAACTAAACTAAAGAAATCCAAAATAGGGGTGTAACTGTGTTTGAAAACTAGCCTAGAGCACTAAAGAAAGATTAATACTGTTTAGTTACCGTAACTGTCCAGAGGGTGTGAGGTTTCTTACCTCTGCTAGCTGACTGAGAGGATCCAGAACGTCTTTCTCTATCTGCAACTCATGTTGCATCAGCTCCGAAGCCAGACGGTTTTCTGCTTCCCCGCACACTTCCATCATCTTCCTGTTAGTCAGCACAAAGAGAGAGGAGGGCGGTTGTTAGAATCATATTCATGCTGCTTCATCACATCAGAAACCCTGCTGGATGAGCGATGTAGGTCTGAGTTTTCATGTTTTCTGATATAATGACAAAAACAGAGGAATGACAATCTGTGATTCCTCATCTTCCTATAGTAATTGAAAGTAAAACAGCACATTTTCAAGCTGTGAGGAGCAAACAGTGGCCTAGTTAGAGTTAGATTTGAACAAAATATTTGGATTATCGAGGTATTAAAGACTCAAAAAGCCCTGAACTTGAGACTCTATCTGGGTTAGGTTCTGGTTTTGAACAAAGCTGCTCCTGGTTCCTTAAGAAACACACAAATAGCAATTGAAAGGGGCAAATCCAGTACCTACCAAATATGGAAATTTAGTTCAGAAATATTGTGAAATATCTGAAATGTAAAAGTTGACTCTGAGGACGTCTTTTTGGGTCACAGAGTTTTTCAAATTTGGAAATAATGCACATCTTCAACATATTTTAGGTCGCCTGTCTTGAGGTTGTTTTCAGATATCCCCTGGTTAATCAGACCAGGTGTCTTTCAGCACTTCTAAGACTCCTCTTTTAGATTTGAGCTTTCATTTACTTCATTTTCTGACAAATACAAACCTCTCAATATTAAAAATGTTACAATCTGAATGGAAGAAAGCACTCGCGCCATTAGCCTGTCCCTTGATCTTACATTGACCTTATGATCAGAGCTGCCTGGCTCTGGGCCAGAGAAGAGACAAAGTCTGTTTTCTGGCTCAAATCTCTGTTGTGATGCTTTAAATAATCCATAGACCACTGTAGCTGATAGATTTGGCAAATTTACCTAACAAGGAACAAAAAATAAATAAATAAATAAATTTAACTGATTTTTAACATTTAATAAAGACAGTGACATCAGCTAACAACAGACTGCACTGAGATGAACTGCTCTGTGATTTTATATTGCAGTGTTAGAGGGGTGGGGTCATTCTCCACTGTGGGCCGGTAACATCACCAGCCCACATATTTGCCCTGCCCAAATTAACCCCAGCCAGGAAAGAGGTGAAAAACTTTTTAACGGTCTAAAACCAAAATTCAGTCACATGTAGATCTCAGTGTTTTCACGTTTACAATAACATAATGTTTATTCAACATATCTACAGTGTTAAGACACAAAGTTTGGATTTCACTTTACAGGGTTTTTAAGCACAGAAAAAGAACTTGCTACAGATGTAAAAGTAAATTGCCTTGATTTCAGGCTTTATTCTCATTGCAAATGACGGAGTAAAACTGACAGCCCTAATTAGTATCCAAAGGCTTCCAAAATACAACTTGGAAATACGACTTAAACAGGCGTTTGGGTTACATGATTCCAGAAGTGAAACCCTTTAGCCTTGTTAAGAGTAATACAGTTTGACAGCTGATAATCAAATGCATCACATTCACACGCAGACCATCTGACTGTGCTTTCCCTTCCTCTTGTTTTCCAGACAGACACACGTCTGCTAAATAGACTTTTACTTTCTAGATCCTCACTCAAACACTGTGCAGTGTTCTTATATAGCTCTTAATGGTAATGACTGATGTCAGCTTCATATGAAAAGCACTGCTGAAAGTCCCCTCCACAGAAAACAAAACTAGGCAGATTGCTTGTCCTGGATGCATGGCCTCATATTTCAAACTCTCTGGGGTGCTCTATTAGTGACTGTTGCCAAGAAGGAGCGATTGGTTTTTCAGCCGGTCAATCAAAAGAGAAACCCACCCTATTAAAGAGTCTTCTCCCAGCTGGTTTCCACCCTCCACCATCGCCTGGGAGAGTGAAGTGAGAGGAAGCTTTTTCTGTAAAGACAAATAGAGATAGAGGCATATAACCTTTGCAGATAAACAGAAAGTACTCATTTCTGTAAAGCAGTTTCAGCATTTAAAGGCTGAAGGTAAACGGAAAAATTCAAGGACTTTCCATTGAGTAGTGAATTCAGGAAGAGGAAGAGAGCTTTCCGAGCAAAGGAGGGAAAATACAGATGTTGAATGGGATTTAAGATGAAGAACTAGGGAAGTGAGACATCTATCAAATGACAGCTCTGAAGTTTATTTTTGCTGCTGTACAGTTTACATTCACGAGTGTTCAGCTTCCTGTTTTTTTCACCAGAAGATCCCAAAGGCAAAGGTGTCATGCAGAGTGAGTAAAGATGACAGATGTCTGAATGGGAAATGGAGAAAGTGGTGCTTAGAACCAGAGAGTCATAGGAGTAATGGTGATTTTTACCTGACCATTTCCTGTATAGAGGCGTGGTACAGACTGTGGTGCATTTTTTGGGTGGTGTGGGGTAGAAAACACAAAAGAGAAATCATGTACTGTAGGCCTACTGTGAACACTTTGAATGAGAACAATAAGAGCTTTGTGTAGGGACTGAAATCAACATTTAAGTTGTAAAAAAAATCCTGGAACAGTTAACTGTCTGGTTAGTGTGTTTATTATATTTAACTATAATAAGCTTGATGTCTCACATGTCTCTTCTCTGCGTCTGCACCGATGTGTCCTTGTAGACATGACACCATCCGCTTGTGAGTGTTGTGGGAAACCACACGCACCAACTCCATGCGCCGCTCAATCTGTAAAAAAAGACAAGAAATGCAAGAACAAATCGTAACAAAACATCCTCAGCTTATGTGCCAAATGTCTGCATCGGTCATCCCAGATGAAGGCAGACAAAATTTACAGATGATTTTGGTCATTAATTTTGGTCATTTCAATAAATATTCTGCTGTTTTTCTGTATAAGAAGCCAAAAATGTGCAAATGGAAATAAGTCAAAAAGACTTATCAGGTCTGAATCAAACAATTAGAAGACAAAAAGGCAGGGTTTGCATACTTGTAACTAAAAAAAAAATCACAGCAACTCTACAAACTAGCATCATCTAGCATCTACATAACATGTGATGGCAGTGATTGTGCCAGCATTAAGCTATAGCAGCTCCTGTACTCCCACTTTGTCAGAGGAGGCATAAACCAAAAGAAGCCTGCAGAGGGAACACCTTGGAGGAGAAGAAAGCTATAAGAAAGGCCCAAAATCAAGACTGATAAGAGATGATCAACACTGGAGAGGCATTTTTAGATGGCGACAGCTGTAGGAGTGAGAGTGGCAAGAGAGCAATGCAGACATTACCCTATTACTTTTCAGCAGTAGCTCAAAGTGGCATCAGACTTCAACACCAGGAGGTAAAAGAGCTGTCCACAACAAAGACCATACCTCTAATAGTACCTCTGTTAGTACGTTGGGGTGTAACAAATCAAATGGGGTGTAAAAAGCCCTAAGATAAGATAAGATAAGATGAGATAAGATAAGATAAGATAAGATAAAATAAGATAAGATAAGATAAGACTTCATTGATCCCAAAAGGGGAAATTCTGGCATTGCAGCAACACAACCAGTAGTAAAATCTGGTGCCTCATTTCACAATGTAAACAAAAATTTACAACACTCCAAGATTGGTTAAAGATGAAGCTGACAATGGGATAGAAGAAAAGGAAGACATTAGGATAATATGAGGATTTTTGTTTGAAGAAGTTTAAAGATAAACAAAAATCAAATTAAAGCAGATAAATAAAATAATCCTCAAATCCAATCATTTAAAGGAGATTTGGAGGTCTAGAGCTTTTTTTGACCTATAAAACACTCAAACTGATATCCAGAGCCTCTAACCAACGTAAACCTGTCAGGTCAATTATTCCTATTTTTTCCCTTTGTAATTACTAATGCACCACCCCCTTAGAAACAAACTGCTGGTTGTGTAGTCCCGTAATAGGAAGCCAGGTGTTGCAGGGCATACAGCCTGCTGGAAATCCAAGAGATGAAGAAGTACTGGCTGTGCAGACTAACAAATTATTTTAGACCTATATTTGATTCAGAACATAGATCAACTAGAAAAGCACTCGGAGAGCGCAGACCTCCGCCATTAGCCCTATCCCCCAATAGTACAGAATCTTTTAAAAAAACTCCTGGATCCAGACGGTGATCTGGATCACTCCCAAAATGTAATCAGTTCTTCCTTATGCCATTTCTGAAATTTCCTGAAAATTTCATCAAAATCTGTCCATAACTTTTTGAGCTATGCTGCTAACAAACTAACTAACTAACTAACTAAAAAAACCCTGCCGATCACATAACCTCCCTGGCGGAGGTAACAAATAGAATCATAATGTACGGCATCTCTGTGATCCTAAAGTTGTTTTTCTGCTGATTATTGAGTTTTACTGCTAAATATTAAAATAACAATACAGGGGGCTGTCACAGGCTCTATCTCTCCATTATATTCTACTTAGGCAGCATGATGTGATAACAGAACAGCCTGGCATTGGCTGAAAGACCCTCACAAAGGGTAAACAATATGGTGGTTAGCAATCAAGCTAGCAGTAATAAATTATTGTATTTGGATTAAATTGGATAAAAAGATGTTCAATATCAGGTTTGCTGGTGTGGATTTAATCATTAAAGTCCCCAAAAGTCACAAGAGTTCCAGGCTCGCTGAAAATGCTACCGAAAGGGATTTACAGGCATCAGTAGCATCAATGGGAATGTACAACAGCTAGCTTCAAGAAGAAAAACAAGTGAGAGGCAACAATTTATGGTTCAAACGTTTAACTTTTGATAAATGGTGTCACTTCTTGTCGTGTACAACATCGCCTATATGGAAGGTATTTTAACAACACATTCAGAGAAAAAATGTCACACAGCCACCGTTCTCTGCTGCTGAAGTGGGTCCTTTGGTTCGTCTTTGCTGCTCTATAAACGGTGGCCGTGCATGACCTGCCGATGGGTGTATAAACTCGTGTCCAGGCCAGTATCAATGCCTGCATTTTATGCAGTATTGGACGTATTTCTGATACTGGTATCAGAATCAGAACAGCTCTACCGCCAACTAGCTGAAGCTCAGAAAAAGGTGGGTGATGCAGCAGGGCAATGACCCAAAATATTAAAGTAAATCTACTGAAGCATGGCCTCAACAAAAGAAAATCCACCTTTTGGAGTGGCCCAGTCACAGCCCAGACCTGAATCCAATAGAGATGCTGATGACCTCAAGAGAGCCATTCACACCAGACAGGCTAAGAAAATGGGAGAGCTGAAGCAGTTCTGTCAGGAAAGATGGTCCAAAATTCCTCCTGAACGTTGTGCAGATCTCATCAGCAGCTAACGGAAATGGTTGGTTGAGATTATTGCTGCCAAAGGAGGTTCAATCAGTTATTAAATCCAGGGTTGGCTTACTTTTTCCAGCAGCACTGTGAATACTTAATGGCGGTGTTCAATAAAGACTTTAACATTATAATCATCATCAGGGTTCACCTAAAATTTTCTTGCCACTGTGCATCCTTTGGCAGAAGAGATTTAGTGGAATGATATGAGGTAACAGGCAAAAGGGAATTATTTTTCAGTGCAGGAGCTCATGTTTCTAACTACCTTTATAAATATAACAAACTCTGTGAGACTTAATCTCCCTGGCACCCCATCGTCCCCTTAAATGAACACAACAGAGAGTGTGCAGCGTTGATGGCTGATGTGTTCCAGTTGCACACAGAGATTTGATTTGTAGCTGCCTTGAGGGAGTCAGAGGTCTAAGTTCATGCATGATTGATAAGCGCTGTCCTTGCAGAAAACGCTGGAATGTTATCTTTCAAACACATGACTCATCGGAAGTGTCGCTGCGGCAACAGGCAACAGGCTGTGACCAAGAGTGAGGGGTGTTCAGCTAAAAAAAAAAAAAAAAAAAGGTCTTTTTGATGATACAGGCTTTCTCCTGTCTGCTGGATGAACTACACAGAACCCCTGTGCTTTTAGCCTGACGACATATAATACTGTCATTGATGGGAGGCACAGCCACTCAGCCTTAAAGACAGAGGCCAACTCAAGCTCTGCATGATGACTATTCTCTGTCCTTGTCATGCCAGGTGCCCGACTGGACCTGTGTCAACATTAGACTGTCTGTCACCAGCCCATGAATAGAGCTGATGACTGCTGGAAGTTTTTGCACGCTTGGATGATGTAAAAACTAGTTTAAGTTGGCAGCGATTGTGAGAAAGTCAACATCAGAATGTGCGCATGAATTCCAAACAGAAGAGGTGTGTCTCCTGTTTTGCAAGATTATTAGGAAAAGTAGGAGTCCAAAAGTGTCTGAAAGGGATAAACATTTTCTCAAGAGCTGGTACAAACAATGTGCCAAATATAAACGGGAACACTGAGGTCTGGGGGGTAAAACAAGCAGAAATGGAGGGAGACGAATGCAGAGGGAGGATCAACCAAATACCAGACGATTGTGTTCCAAAAACAGAACAGAGTCGGAACTCAGGAATTCCACAGCAGATATCCGCCTCCGCGCTCCCTCCCTCTGTTCCCTCGCTCTTACGTCATCACACGACCCGTGGTGGCCCCCGGCATTCCCCAAACAGCTGGGTCAAATACAAACTTATCAAACATGTAAACGCTCTTCTTCCACAGCCTTGGAAACACTTCTCAGACTCAGTTTGTGCCTGGCACAACACAAGAAAGGGATTCCCCTCCCTGTTCTGTGTGGGTGTATTGGAAATGTTTGGGTTACATGGCACTGGGAGTATTTCTTTTCCTTTCATGAGAACAAAACAGAGTGAGATTCACGACACAATAGGGCCAAATAAAAAATATGAAGGAGAGTTGACCAAAAAGGAAGTGAGGAGGCTACACAGCAGGCGGCGGGAAGTGTTTTTCCTCTGTGATGAGGTCAACACATGGTCAATCCCATGATGACGCGTCACCGAGCAGGGAATCCCACTACCGAGCAGGATATTACCCATACAGAGTGGGTGTCTGTGTAGGTGCCACTGTTTGTTTATTGGTTCCTTAGAGAAAGGATGTGAACATGTCTGGACATGTCTAGAAGTATCAAAAATAACAAAGTGACGCGTTAAGGGTGGAATAAGGTAGATAGCCATTAATAGCACAAAGCTAACCTTTGTTAGCATTGGGGAAATATGACAGAGGTGTTTTGGAGAGCCGGTTGCTACCTTATAAATTCTCTCAGCTGTAAACAAAGCTACAAGGGTGTGTGCAAGTAGGCACGTTAGTATGTCAGAAGTATTCCTAGGGTGCTATGTGGAAGAGCAGCTAGGAATGGACAGCTGACACATGAATGCTGGGCATCCTTAAGATCTGTACTCAAAAAGACTTCTGAGATATGAAGGGGGCTAAGAATACTGCACTCACACTTAACATAAATGAGATCAAATGAAGCGACGCTCCGGCTCATCATGCAGTTGTTTGTGTTAGCAGCTGTTCAGAAAAGTGATTTTGTGCTGTGGGTAATTTCTTACAAATGCGTCTCATGGGTTTTGCCCCTGAATGAAAGAAGCAAACTTACAATGCTTCCTTTGCCCTGTAGCCACTTTACAGTCATTGGACCTAATTTTCACTTGGCAATTATCTGTAAACATTTTGAACCACAGTTTGACTTTCAGGCACAACTTCACCAGCTTTTAAGGTGCATGAAAGATGAAAAAAGTTTCAAAGAATACAGAAAGCTCCAGCAACACTTGTGCTTTAGAGCGGTGGTTTTCCCAAATGAAGGTCAGGACCCCTCGAGGGGGGGTTGCAAGATGCCTTCCAAGAACAAAGAATATTAGAAATGATTTCAAATGGTATATTTTACTCATTTTTATACAAATATTTGCAGAAAATTATTTAAAAATGCACAACGAGAACATGTTACTTTGGTGAGATTTAAGCTGAAATCGAAGTAATGTTTCAAAAAATGACTATTACATTGAAGTTTTGCAATGCTTAAGCACCCTTCAGTTACAGCAGGGATCCCTGGACTCTGGCACCTTTTGGTGGGCTAAAAAGTTTGAGAACAGTGGTTCCCCACATGGGGGTCAAAACCCACTCAGGAGTTGTGAGACACTGACAAGGGGGTCACAAGATGCCTTCCAAAGAACACAGAAAATTTTCAAATGATTTAATTTGGTATTTTTACCCATTATTGCGAAAATGTGCAAAAAAATAGCAAAATCCTGAGACCAACTTTGTCGTATATGACAAAAGAGGCACAGGTTTTAAGAAGTTGAATTACTTTTCAACCATTAATTGTAGCTGCTTACTTTTTTAACCTCTGGGAGCCCTCTGTTTTGCCGTTCTAATGACGCGATCTATGCCTTCATAGCCCTTATGGTAGCTTTTCTAACAAGCCTGGAACTTAGGTGACTCTCCGGGGCATTTAAAGATTAAATCCACACTAATAAATCCCATATTGAATGCTTTTATCCATTTTTCAATCCATTTATTATTCATTTCTTCCAATAGCTTAGCATCAGCCACCATATCAAGTTCCCAAACAATTGTCACCTGTAAGGTTATTATAGTTAATTAAAACTAACTAAATAACTAAAACTAAAATGTTTAAATCATTTTAGTTAACTGAAACTAAATAAAAACTAAGCTTTACAAATAAAATATCCTAGTCTGTAACTAGCATACTGACTGACATGAACACCCAAGCCTGAAGCGGCCTGTTTTGATTTAAGACAACTTAACAGTAAGGTAATTTTAGGTCTTGAGTTGTATACAAACATTAAAATTGCGTAATTAATAATATCATTAACAATTGCCCCTGACAGTTTTAGTTTTGTCAGCAACATGGGATACATAACACTAAAACTAATAAAAACTAAACTAAAACAAAGCATTTTTGCAAAATAAAAATGAAACTAAACTTAAAAAAACAGCACAAAAAACTTATTTAGATTAAACTGAAAATTGAAACAAAAGGTGAAAATGAAATAATAGCCTGGGATGTGGCCCTCTGAGTCACGGCAGACAGGAACTGCTGTGAATAATGGCTCATAATCAGCCAATATAAAAAAGCACAATTATTTCAAAGTTTTGTCATAGAGCAATTATTTTTCAGTTTTTGGTCCACTAACCTGGGTCTCATTACCCCAGCAGTGCCACAGACTGATTGGCTCCATGCAGTAATTTGTGTAAAAGGAGCTCCAATTACTGAGTACATAAATGAGCACAATTCTCCAGAAGATCAATATTTCTATTGGAGCTGGGCAATTAATCGCGAATTAGATTAAATCTTAATATGGCCTGCTGCAATTTACAAATTGCAGAAGTTGCAATATTTCTTTAATTTGAAATGTGTCAAAATACCAGTTTGATTTTCATTTTTTGCAGTAGCAGTGACTTTATGCTACATTTAAGTGTAAACAAAGCATGCTGCTTTACGAATCCAGGGAGCATTTTTGAGCAGATCCTTCTCCTCCAAGTAAAACTGTATATCCATTTAGCAATGAAATGGTTAAATGTATGATGAGCATGTTCCTGTCTGAATGTAGGTTATAATATAGAATGATTTACTGTTTGAATTTGTTGAAAAATATATAAGATGAGGAATCTAATAATAATCGCATATTAAATTGCAATCACAATATTAGGGGAAAAAATTGTAAATTATTTTTGCAAATCATTCAGCCCTAATTTCTATATTATAAATCCCTTTTTTTTTTTTTTGGACTGATCTTTTCTGATGTTCTAACATTTTGAGATGGTGGATTCTGGATTTGTGTCAGCTGTAAGATATAATCATCAAGATTACAGCGAAAAAAGGTCTTGAGGTTATGAAATATTTCACTTTGTATGAGATTAGTCAATAATGATTCTGATTTCCAGAGAGAAAGCAGAACAATTGCGTCTTTGAAAAACAGTGAAGGTCAACTGTCTGACATAATATAACCTCCTTTCCTTAATGCAAAAAAGCCTGAAGATGATTATCAACCACCACGCAAACTCTAAATCTAACACTGATGTTCAGGATGCCATTAACATATCTTCTGCTCATATGAAGCCATTAAAATTTTCATAATTCCTCTGAGAGAGGAAGGTGTTGTTTGTTTATGCACCTGCTATAAAAGAGGGTGGAGGCAGAAGAATAATAGGAATCAAAGGGTGCCAGACTTTGTAGCTTTGTCTGAATGCAAATCAAGCTGAGTTTGTTTTCACATCTACAACACCTTCCATTGAACACAAAGACAATCCATATCACTGGAATGTCTTTGCTGAGCAGCCAGAATCTCTATGCCCCACCTGCTGTCTGCCTCAGTGGATGAAAAGTTTTCTCGAGGGAAATCCCTGCTTCAGCAGCTTTCACACGCTCTCACAAAGCTACATACACAAATAGTGCTTAAATAGACACATTAACAGCTAACCTGATCTCCATGCAGCTTGCTGAGCCCTTGATGTAGGAGTTGTAAACAATGTGTCAGCAGTAGTCCCAAGAGTTTGCAGGTCCTAAAGTCCTGCACCAGTTGAACCCGCTGATAGAAACATCCAAGAGCAGGATCTAATAAGTGAAATCAGCTGCTGTTTGGTTGGCAGGAAGGAATGCATACATTTAGCTCAGCATACAGACCAGCTGCTCTTTAAACTCTAGTCAAAGTCTTTCCTGTCTAAGTCTGTGAAAAAATCAAAACTACATACTTCATGCTCTGTCACTTTGGTGTTTCTTCTGCATCCTTCCAGTCATATTTCTATATAAAGAGAAGTCCATGAGGAGGTGTAACAGAGGAGTTTCTAGAGGAAGAAGAAAGCTCTAATAGATGTTGAAAACTTGAACTCTGTGACTCTGTGACTGTTGAATGGTCATCAGAGTGACTCTGTGACTGTTGAGTCTTCATCAGAGCAACTCTGTGACTAATGAGGCTTCATCAGAGTAACTCTGTGACTGTTGAGTCTTCATCGGAGTAACTCTGTGACTGTTGAGGCTTCATCGGAGTAACTCTGTGACTGTTGAGTCTTCATCAGAGTGACTCTGTGACTGTTGAGTCTTCATCAGAGTGACTCTGTGACTGTTGAGTCTTCATCAGAGTGACTCTGTGACTGTTGAGTCTTCATCAGAGTGACTCTGTGACTGTAACTCATGGTGCGCTTTTGCAACACAGACACTAAACATATGGACACAACACAGACATTTGTGGCACGTCAGTATGTCAGACTCAGCAAACATGACAGATGCTGAGAGCTAGCGCAGCTATGCTAACCCCACAGCTAATGAGCCAGGTCAACACACCTCTTGCAACAGCTGTACCAGGGAAAATGGAGAGGTTCACAGAGGAAACATCAGCAGCAAGTTTTTATTGCTGAAAAAACTTACTTCTGTTCAAAATGTAGTTAGGATGAAACAGAATAGATTTAATGAATATAATTTCTAGATATTTTGAATAAATTCACAACAAAAACAATAACATTTGTGATTCTGATGTGAATCCATTTTTTCCTCTATTTAGTTCAGTACAAGAAAAGCGAACAGGAAGTGGATTCAATCAAAATAATTTTAAATCACCAAAAATAGCTAACTTTTTTCTCATAATCTGTTAAAAAGTGAGGCCATTTTTCTTATGAGAAGTACTACATGTTTGCTGGTTTACAGCATGCTGAATGTGAGATATTGTTGCTTTTCTCACTCATTTATAAAGCTTAATTATAAGTGCTTTAGTTAAACACTTATGGTTGCACAAGAAGTCATTTCAAGACACAACTTTTGAGTCCCTGGGAATCTGTGATAACGATGTTTTTTCCGGCTCTTTAAAGACTGGATGATGAATCAATAATTATTAAATGGATAGATAAAAATCAACATTAGTTACAGAACTGTTGATAAGAGGTGATTATAGGCCATTCATAAAGATAAATTATCACTTCATCTGTAGCAGAGCAGGAAGTTGATGTTTATTTTCATGGCAGAGGCTGGAGATGATCACTAAACCAGTCATGAGCACCGCAGTGAAACTGCACAACATTTCATTCCATTTAAAATCCAAACAAGGCTTTATCAATGATTAACACGTCTACAAGCAAAAGGGGGCAGAGTGACAAGTTAAATTACCTAGAATTGCCCTGGTGTTTCATGGGTCATGGATGCTCTATTTGATCATTTTGGTATGTGCGTAGATGTGTGTTCTTATGCTGTAAGCTGCTGTTAATGTTTATGTGACAGGAAGAGAGAAAACCCGAATAAAGATAGTGTTTAAAAGAGTCATCCCACGTTTTGGTTTTGGAACAGAGCTTTCTATGTGCCTCCAGTTGACCTTTAATTGTTTGAAACATGATATAAATACTTTGTGTGCTTGATTAAGTTCAGGAGGGAAGCAAAATGGAGCGTGTGACCGCAGCCACTGCCCAACAGATGCAGTGATTCCAGTGTTAAGAGCTGGTCAGAGCTCTACAGTGGGATTAATGATTTACCTGTAAGAGGTCATCGCTGAGGACTTCCGTCTTCTCTGCTCTGTGGGTGACAAAAGACAACACACAGTAGATTAATATTGACAGGCAAGGACAACACACCAAGAGCTGTATTTCACATTATTCATCCACTGTGAAAACATCTTTAGAGATGAATAGCATAGCTCCTTAAGACAGGTTTTCCCGCTCTGCTTCAGAGCAAATTTACTGCCATGTATTGAACCTGGTGCATCAGATGGAATGATTAAAATGAGGGTGGGTCTCTTCAGTTTGTTCAGCCAAGAACAGGGCTGGTATCCAAGCTTAAGGCTGAAAATATTGCTCTGCAGTTGCATAAAGCTCTCCATTTATGTGAGCAGCTTTGAACATATGTTACAGCACACTTTAGAAGTGCACGCGCTGAATCAGAAGAATGCATTCCCACAAAAGGCCTGATTCTGCAGCTCAAGCCTCGACTTCCTTCAGCTAGCTCGCAGGGCTCATGATGTCGTGCAGCCACACAGCCTTGCCCTGGCTGAGCCTATTAATAGTAAACTAATAGTTAGACTCAGAGAGGTCAGACAGATTAGATTCACTTAAAGGGAGAAGGCTGGGAAAAAAGGACTCAGCCCATACTGCTTATCCCCACCTTTACACAGGCTGATGGCTTCTGGGGTGAGTGCTGGGAGAGAGAGTTAGAAAACTGAAATGCTTGATTTCTCTGCAACTGTAAGACACTGCAATTTAGCTGCATTGATGTTTAATGACCCAGCTCTGAATGGCAAAGATTCAAATTTGCAGTTCATGTGCAGCAACAGTGATAAAAAAATATCACAAGTAAGTGTCAGGGGTTGGCGACATTTATATTACACAACCAGTGTAATTGCTGTACTCATGATACAGCAGCTTCATTCCTTTTTTGATCACTGGTGAACACATCTAATCACAAGTAGCATTAATATAAAAGCAAAAGGACTCTGCTTTACAAGCTGTCTTAAAAGATCATACTAACATTAAGACCACAGGGTCCTTTTTACCTCATGTCCTCCCTGGCAGAGGAACCTCACATTCATGCACGATTCTCTGACTAAAACTGACTTTTAATTGCATGTAAACATATTTTAGTCCTGCTAAATCAAATTCATCAACATTGGAATAGCACACCTAGAAATTGTAGTGGGTAATCAACTTACTCTTGCATGCATATTAGTGGTGCTGAAAATAATCTTTTCAACTATACATTGTGATGTGTGGACGTAGATGATTAGGCATTGATGAAGAGGCAGAGCATAATTGATGCATCCTGACATTGCTAGTAGATTTTCCTCTTGCAGCTGGACCTGCCGTAAATTACCTAATAGTAACAGTTCCCTTTCAAACAGGGCTGATACTGATGTTTTTCAACACTATTCTATTTTAAAAGATGCAGATTTTCTTTTTACGATATTTGATGCTTCTGATCAAATCCTTCACTAACACCAAGGTGACATGTGATCACAGAAACACAGAGAGGCTGAAGAGTGCAATCTGCAGAAGTCATGACAATGAAAGAGACTTTTTAATCGAAAATAGAGATACTCAAATATTTTCTTTATCCCCACTGACGGTTTAACACCAGCGGATCTTGTAGTTCATTACCAGCGTGACCAGCGTGATTTTGGCTGCGCTGAGCCAATTCAAGCTGTGCTGATTTGCTTTTCCATCACCAGTTTGGTCAAGCCAAACCAAGCCACACTCAAGTGGCCCTGCTCATGAGCAGGGTAAAAGTGGGCCAGCCCCACCTCCAAGCTCGCAGAGCTGACATCGAAGTGACAGTAGGTTCTGTTTTTGCTTAGCATGTGTCGTTGGGCGGAAGTTGTCAAGCCGCCCAATTTTCCACCGAAAATACATCACACCCTGCCATAAGGAAGGCAGTGGCCATTAACTGGAGATACAGCCGCTTCTAGTGATGGGAGGCTTCATTATAGTTTAAAAGAGCATTATAGACCAGGCTTTCAAGCCTGTGTTTATAAAAAATTACAGGCAATTAGTTTAACCGACTTGTAAATCTTGCACTGGCTAATTTGTTACATGAATTAAACTGTTTAACCACGCACATCCCTAGCTGCAACATCACAAAACTGATCAAAAGTAAAAGGGGTCAGAATATTTCTGAATACCCTGTTAAGCAATGCTCCCTTAAAGTTGATATAAATCTTTTCAGTGACAGGAGGTTACCTCTCCTATTTTCAGCTTAGAATTTAGAGAATTTATTACATATTTTAGTGTTATCATAATTTAATATGATTTAATTTAAAGATAACCTCCAGTTTTCAATTGGGGATGCAACCCATCTTGATTCATCTTGATGCATCATGCAGCCAATCATATCAAACCCTTGGCTTGATAATCAGAATCAATTTGAATTGTGGGCCAAGATGCACAGCTCTAATAGCTGTAGCTCAAATTAAATGTGCATGTAAACGTACTGACTGTGACCTGAAGAACATTTTTGTAAAATTTCAAGGTCAGGCTATACTAAAATTTACCAGAAATTTTCAAGAGTGCATGTGTGAAAACAGCTTCTCTGTGTGAAGACAATCAAAAGTCAAACGGTAGTGCTCTCATTCCTATGCATTTCCTCTTTTAAGTCCTTAAATATCTTTTGACTTATTTAGGTTGTTATAGGAATCAGCCAAAAAAACTCTTAAAATACAACTAAGAAGCAGTTTAATGCACCAAACTTCACCATCACAACCCTAAATTTCAATAATAAATTGTTTCTTTGGTCACCTTTCTGGTTGATGGTTACAGATTTGAACATGACGTGTGTTTAGTGTGAATTCAAAGTATTTTGGTTCTTCTTGCATGTTTCTGTACATAAAAACACCATGTAAAAATGGCAAAAGGACTGAAAACAAGCCATTTATCCCTATCCAAAGCCAAATACGAGGATAGAATTGATAGTGGTCTTTCTTGTCTGCTTTGGCTATATGGGTTATGCAGCAGAGACAAAACAGTGGGGGGGTTGTTGAGTTCAGATGAGCCGGAGCCCCATAAACAGAGGCTGAACCTTTAGCTGTGCTATGAAGAAAGAAAAAAAGGCCCAAATGTCTCAATAAAAAAAAGGGATAGGAGTTATAACCATCCAGCAAACTTAGTTAAATTTTGACTAACTTTAAATTAGTCTGCTTTTAGTGTGGTAAATGTTTAACTTCTACTATACACAAACATGTCAAGTTTTTGCTCTCTAGCTGGAATGAATGCTGATATTCAACTGAAGCATTTCCAAGAATGCTACATTTTTCTGCACTTTACTGTAAACGGGATTCTCAGTAAAGCAGGAAGCATGATATCTGACCAGTCTAAGGTTAAATTCATTTCACTAAAAAGGAAATAGAGCTCATGGGCAGACGTCCAGTAAATTCCTCCTTTCGTTTCATCCATCACTCTCACGTGGCTCCAGTCTATCATTTAACTTTTTGGTGCTTCACAGCAATGCAAAACCAAAACTGTTCAGGTATTGTTGTGTCCAAGTAGTGTGCAAACTTTTCCAACTGGAGCAACCTTCATTTTGGGAAACTGGAGCTCTAAATGAAGCCCAGGCCTTCCTCCAAAAGCTGCTCAGTGTGAACTATAGTAACCCTGTCACAGCTGCTTTCAATTACAACACAGAGACAGACAGAGAGAGGGAGACGGACAAAGAAGGGATGACTGTTTGGGGGTTTGAAGGAAAGAAATACAAATACAGAGAGTTTTGAAGGCTGGGTTTAAAGACTCCTTAAAGTGCCAAACCAGAATAATCTAGAGGCTGTAGATGAATGGAAAGACTTTCTGTGTGGAGAAGAGCCGAAGCCAAAGTGGTGAGGTCACACGTGCAGAGCGAGAACCCACAGAAACCTACAGACAAGACCTCCAGCTAACTACAACACACAAACAGAGGTTGATGAGAAAGCCACAGTATGGACAGCATGCTCCAGTGTAGTTAGCATGCCTAGGAGCTCTTTATGTAGTCCTGTCAATAGCCTGCCCTGCACAAAGAGTCAGAACATGAATGCACTATTTCATACACATAAATAATCTCCTCATAATGTCTAAAGTTTCTGAAAGTTTCTCATTTTCACTATTATTATATCGTAACATGCAGTAAAGATGATGCAGACATGTTGTCAGGCTCTCATCTTGCATTTTTATGCATCCACTGGCTGTAGCATGATGACAAATACGGCACTATGACAAGAAAAAAGTTTTCTACAAGCAATTAAGAGACTGAAGGGGTGAAACTACACAGATCGTAGAGTTTATGCGCTGAGATGTCCTATGTTAAACCTAGGGATGTTCCGATACCATTTTTTCCTTCCCAATACGATTCAGACGCCAAGGTGTTGGGTATCTGCCGATACCAAGTACTGATCTGAAACCAGAATCAACTTTCTGCACTGACTGTGCAGACTAGCAAATTATTTTAGACCTATATTTGACTCAGAACATGGCTCAACAAATAGAATCATAATGTACAGCATCTCTGTGACCCTAAAGTTGTTGTTCTGCTGATTATTGAGTTTTACTGATAAATATTAAAATAACAATAATACAGGGGGCTGCATCACAGAGTCTCTCTCTACCTCTCTCTCCATTATGCTCTATCTAGGCAGCATGACATGATAATGGAACAGCCTGCAACTGGCTGACGGACCCTCTCGAGGGCAAACAACATGGCAGTTAGCATCCGAGCTAGTGGTAATAAACAGTCATAATTCGATAAAAATGGATAAAAAAGATGTTCAGTATTGGGTTTATTGGTGTGGTTTTAATTATTAAAGTCCCTAGAAGTTACACGGCTCACTGAAAATGCTGCCCACAGGATTCAAAGGCAGAATAGTGTCTATGGGAAGGCACAACTAGCTTCAAGAGGAAAAACAAGTAAGAGGCAACGATTTCAAAAGTTATTTAACTTTTGCTAAACTGTGTCACACCAGTCTGGAGGGTGTTTTACATTCAGAAAAAACTGTCACGCAGCCACCATTCTTTGTTGCTGCAGTGGGTCCTTCGGTTGTTCTTCGGTGCTCTAAATACTAGATGTGGGAGAAAAAATCTATTATTAGATGCATCAAGATCCAGAGGTATAAAATAATAATTGATAATTGATAATAATAGATTGAAATATTTAAAACTGTAGAATAGCTGGAACAAAAAGGTGGAATCCAGACACAATGCATCTTGCAAGATTTGGATTACCAGTTCAGTGTTTCCCATACATTTATTTATTTGTGGCGGACCGCCACAAATAAATTAGGCCCACCACAAATAGATTCTGGCGCTACCTGTTCACCCTCGCTCTGTGAATGTAGCGTGTCGTTAAAATGACTATATCGCAAATTTTCGAGTATAAATTATGTGGAAGTTTTGAGCCACCAGCATGCATTTCTCGCCGGAGTTTCGCTTCTCCCATTGTCCCAGAATGCATCTCTCACAGGAGAGAGCTCACTCTCTCTCCTGCGCCTGTGCCCATCCAGAAAACTCCTCTGCACATGTGCATCAGCGTCGAGAAGCAAGGGAGAGGAAGGTAAACACAGCAGCGTGGCTAGTTAGCGGGGAGCTAGCTGACTTTTGAGACAGAAACAGTGATGGATCTGCAGTTTTGAACAGTCGTTCAACTTTGAAAAGGAAGAGGTCTAACTCACGCGGTATTCGTTAAAATACGCCACAAGATGACTCCGAGATAACGGTGGCAGTAACACAACAAGTCACTAAAGACATGAGCCCAGTGTTGTTGAAAAGCCAGGATTTCAAAATCTCATAAAGACACTTAACCCAGAATATGAGATTTGCCTGGGTGCGAACATTTTGCTGAAAACTCCCTGCCAGAGTCGTACATGTCAGAGAAAGACAGCCAAGCAGCGGACAAATGTGATCCACATCTCCACAACAATGGAGACTTATCTCAGCCTTACAGTTCAAAACAATGACAATGAGTAGCTAAAACATTACCGCCTCCAGACAAGCTTTTTCCCCTATGATCACACAGACAGTTTCTTGAATAAGGTCTAAAGACACTCTCATCTCATGAACTTGTCAGAAACTGGTCCAGCATTCATCAGCACAGATAGCAGACTAATATAATCACAGCTGTTAGCCTGGACTAGACTGCAGGGTTTTGGTCTTCATGCATGATTGGTGAGTTTTGTGTAGGTTTGCTTCACCCTTAATGAAGAAAATAATCATTTTATAATCAGCAATAGTAAACATAACATAGAACACATTTCAGGACTTTCCATAAACTGTAAAAGACAGAGTATTTCATGATTTATGTATTTTTGATTTATTAGTAAAAGATTGAATGAAGTCCTTTTAAAAATAAAACTGCTAAATTTGACTTTTTATTGATTTTTACTTTCTGCATACAATTTTATTAAAAATTTAATAGAACAGTCTATTTTCATGCCATTTGAGGCTGAATTAAATACAGCTACTGAGAGGAAATTTCAAAATATCAGGATATATATCGTGTATCAGGATATAGCAAAAATATATACTAAATTATATATATATATATATATATATATATATATATATATATATAAGTCAAATGTGCATTATGAGGCAGGGTGAGAGTGCCATGCTAGTGTGGGAAACACTGCAATAGAGCTGTGCATTCTCATGTAAATGTGAGCAGGAAAAATCTGGTGTCGCTGGTTGTGTAACAATCCCATATACTGCCCTTACCAACATATAATGAGAACACACAGGTTCAGCTCTAATTAGAAACTGATGTTATTAGGGATGCATGATTCGATTTTGCAGATATTCAGTGACAATTTTTCCAATCTCATTTTAGCCAATACTGATACTAATATGTAAACAAACCTTTTCTTTTTTTTTGATTGAAAAGAACATCAAGTGTCTCTTGTGTAAAGAGAGGCAGAGTCGAGCAAACCTGAGAGAGGAGCAGGGAAATAGACAATCTAGTTGTTTTACATTTGGGGCCTCATTTAAAATGTTCTGGATGATGATCCTCAAAACAAGAGTGCAAACAAGAGTCAATAGCAACAGCAAAATAAACTGTTTGGTGTTGGCAGGGAAGATTTGGCATTTTTTCATGGGTACAAGCCACATACTCAGCTCTGCTGCTCATCCCACAAATGCATGTTCCTTACAAATGTGGCACCATTTAAAAGGAAAATAAACAGGCTTTAAAACAGTGTAAGAATTATTGCCAAGAAGCATTTTTACAATAAAGAAATAATCTACGAAACACATTTCCTTCTTTTTGTTTTTCTTATTAGCTTTGATACAATAAAAATGGATGTTATTTAAATACAACAATCATTACTTGTTAACCAATAAGCTTTCAATGCCAAATTAGACTGTCAAGAGTTGTAAAAGGACCCTGTACTAACTTTTATGACTCATGTTGCAGGTAAAACAAAGTCCAAACGGGCATATAATTGTCCAAAACAATCAGATTTCTCAGCTTCCATCTTTCTTTAAAAACAGTGTTGAGTGACAGCTAGGATGCACTCTTAAGTATTTGCTCATTAACTGAAGTTACACAAAGTTAAATGCCTTCTTATAGCATACAGGCTAATGTGAAATAGCCCTAAAAAGCCCTGTGTCATGCTGGGTAAAATTAGGCTCTGTGCTGCCTGGTCAGAGGACACACAACAACAAAACAAAACAACAATTGTTTTGCCAGCATCAGCTGACCCAGAGCAAAAATAAAAAAGAGCTGACCCCCAACGCGCCTCACTGAAGCTGCAGCCTTTTGGAGAAAGTGTGTCACTGTGCGCTGCATGTGACTCCTTAACAACGAGATCTCCTGGCTCCTGGGTCAGAATGGTAACCATGGCGATTTACAATCAAAGTGGAAGGGGAGTAAATGAATACTGCAGCCATAAGCACAATGGAGCGGCTGTTAGCGGCCACTCGACACAATCAGTCGGAGCTGAGAAGGGAGGGTCTGCAACAGTTGGCAGCTTAAGGCAGGAGGTAATGGATACTGGACTCAGATGAAAGGAGTAGGGAATAATTGAGCGACTCAGCCGGTACCACCTCACTAATGTAGCTGATTATGTGTTGTTAGGATAACATTAGACCTGAGCTGGAGGGTTAAAAGGGTTAAAAACCTACAGACTTTTATCCCAGGTTAAAAAGGAACCGCTGTATTATGAACAAAAATACTTATTTCTTCCAGGGTTTACTCATAGTCCAGTGCTAGAATAATGTCATATTGACCCGAACAATAGAAGACAAGTATTCAGTGTGTAATAACTCTGTCTGTGGGGGGTAAACTCCACCTGTGAATGCAAATGCAAACTATTGAAATTTTCAACCCAACAGCCCAGAAAAATGTCCATATAAAGTCTGGAGCTGATACGTGAATGCAGTAGACAATATCCAGGAAATAAAATGTGGGTGAGGGTGATGACCTTTACATCATGCAAACAAAGAGCTACACTTGCAGCTCAGGAGGATTTTTGGGAGGCCTGTCCTGAAATGTTCAAGAAAATGTCTGAAGTGTGTGTGTGAAAAGCACTTGTGTTTGCAACATGTTCTTCCTGAAACCAAAATTAACCCAAAGCACTTCTATTACCACTATTGTCATCAATGTTTCTGAGGGTAACTGATAGCCAGCTCAAGCCCGATCTGCCTGAATCAAAACAAGTGAGAGCAAGGTCACTATAGGTTGTTTGTAGTCATGTGATCCAAATGTCGGTTTGGGGTAGGGAGTGGGGGAAAGCTATTAGGAACAGGAACAGAGAGAAGTTAGTACTTAGCAGCTCTAAATGGACATCTACACTGCAATTATCATCAGAAAATTTCTATATAAATGAGTGTGATTCATACACTTTACAAACCAGTGATTTTTGCCACAGTTTCATGAATTTACCTTGCATAGTGGCAATCAATATCACATTTGTAGGGAACCTTTGAGCCCAACAATAACGTCTCTAGATCCGTGGTTCCCAACTTTGTTTCTTTTAAGCTGCAGGAGTTGGTGGTAATGGTCAGAAATCCAGCGGGAACGATCCTGCACAGGGCTCTAGTATTAATAAATCCCTGTTTAGGGGCTCTACCATATCTGTGGACAGGCCTGCCTAGGCTTCAAGTTTATTGCAATTGCTCATATTGCATTAATGAATTTGTGATGAGATTGCATGCCTAATGCAACTAATCACTATTTTAATAGTTTCCCTAAAATATCCCAAGATGTGATAATTTTTTGTTTAGTTTGGAAGACATTTATTATCATCAAGGATAATCCTAGCATTTAAGAAGCATTTGGCTTAAACTAACTGAACTAAAATGACTAATCAAACTAAAAAAAACTACCGTGAATCAGATTCAAATAAAATATACACTCTAAAAATGTAGATCTTTATATTCATAGTCCAACATTAGGTGCACATTTCCTGCACATCACTCCCCACTCTCTCTCCTGCTCAAAAAAGGAGATAAAAGCCCCAAAATAAATCTTGAAAAAAGTCAACATTTTGCTTACTGGCATGTCAGGATTGTCATGATAAACATGCTCATTGTAAAACTTGGTTGAAGTCATCAAAAGTGGGTCTACAATAGCCTCAGAGGTTGTGTGTATCAGTTGCAGTATGACAAAAGGGCCATAGCTGACACACCTCTTTGTCCTCCAGGCACTGGCCTGATGAAACACAGGGAGACGCCCAGAGTCACCTATCCTGTTAACTCCACGGTGACATTCAGCTGATCCTTCTGGAGGAAGTGTCTATTCAACACGACTCCTTCAGGGTGAAATAAGGACCACCGGATACAAAAGGTTTACATTAGATTACATAACAGGATGCTGGAGGATTGTTATTGATAGATATGGCATCAATAACGATTATGTAATGTTCATATTTACAGTAAATGATTAACGGGGGGGGGGGGGCTCTGATAACAGCTGTATATGTATTTGGTTGCTTCACTCAGCGAAAGTACAGCTTGGGGGAAATGTTGACCAATTTTTTCAAAACATTCCGGTCAGCAACTAGCTGTGAGCTTGTGTCAGTATTGATGGATTGATTAGGTTGCTCTGATGGGAAACAACAGCCACAATACCAACCCAGATAAAGTTACAGTGATGCAGCAGTGGCACAGATGCAGTATATGACACAGCAGGGTTTCACAGAGAAATTGATTGCATCAGCAGAGGGAGTGACTTCTTGTTTATTAGTCTCCGTCTTTCTGAACTCAGACAATAAAGATGTTTTATTTAGGCTTCATGCAAAGAAAAAGCTGGGTTTTTTAAGTTGTATGTACTGTACTGTATTACATCAAAATATTCAAAATTTCTTGTGACTTAAGCTGAGGCATGAGACTGCACAGATTATGCCACACCGAAAACATTTTTGTGCATTATAATGACAATATGGCCAGATAAATCAAACAAATACTAGAGCGAGAATAAGCATGTTTCACTCAGTACATCTCCTTCCACAACATTCAGACTGTATCTAAATTAATTCAATAAAGAAGGTGTGTGCTTGTTCATTTAGCACAAAATATTTGCCAACCCAATCTCCAACTTCACTACACGACATCCACTGGTACTTTTCAAAATTTTTAACTGTGTGTAAACCAGGGCTGGACAATTAATTAAAATTTAGATTAAATCACAATATGACCTGCTGCAACTTTCAAATCACAGAAGACGCCATATTTCTTTAACCTAAAATGTGTGTAAAAAATACCAGTTAAAAGCCTTTTTTTTTATTTAAGATTTATTTTTGGGCCTTTTCATGCCTTTATTTGATAGAGGCAGGACAGAGGATAGACTCGTAAACAGGGAAGAGAGTGGGGAGAGACACGCGGCAAGGAGCCTAAGGCCGGATTCGAACCCGGGCCACCCGTGTACATGGGTAGCGCCTTAAACAACTCGACCATCTGCACTCCCCTAAAAGCCTTTTTTGAGGCAGAGATATTATGCTCTACACACCATGCAAGCATTCAAGTGTAATATTTTTTTCTAGAATAGTTTGCAAAAAAATGCCACTTTCCTTATTTTTGTATATGTTCATCTTATTATAAAAAGGAAAGACATAAAGTCATCATTTTCTTCAATACACCAGTTAATATTGTGTTTGAAATGAGTCAAAATAATCACAATTAGACACCTTTTTTTCATAATCGTTCAGCCTTGGTTTCATCTTGCAAATGTGTTGTTTTTTTATAATAAGGAAATATATACTGCTCGTTTGTTGTATATTAAATCACAACTGCAATAGTGGGAGAAAAAAATGCAATTAGATTATTTTCCAAAATCGTTCAGGCCTCCTCCAAATCAGAAGCTAGCACTCAGTTTTAACGTTATTTTAAAGCTTTGAGCATTACAATGTTAAAACATCTTTGCACAACAGTAGTTTGAGGTATGGCTCAACAAAAAGGTCAGTTCTAAAGTGGGCTAATACTTTCAACCCTTGCATTTTTTTACGAAATAATTTTGTTTCTGTGTGAAGAGTAAAATAATGTAGGCTAAGCATCCAAAATAAAACTAGGATGTTTGGAAAAGCGGTGTTAAAAATGCCTTGCTCTGTCTAAAAGCTCTTGGGAAACACTCTTTTAAAAAAAAAGCCATTTTCAGGGCAAAAGCCTCTCAAGAACACAAAAAGTACCCTACAAGAAGGACAAGTGAATTAAACAATGTAATGACTCATGCACCCCTTTTTTATATTAACACGATTAATGACAGACTGAGAAATTACTGAGCCTATTCAGAGGGTTAAGCAGTGCAAATAGTAGGTCGCCGATTTCACTCAGATGATAGAACAGGCACCCATAAACAGAGGCTGGTATGTCTTTCCCTAGACTCCCTCCCCATATTTCCTGTCCCTCTTTAGTTGTCCTATCTTAATAAAGGCAAAAGCCCTCCAAAAATCTCTTAAAAACAGTTCAAATAGTCTATTAAATAAAAGGCAATAAGTCTTCGAACATTAACTTAGTTACGTTATGCAATTGATGCAATTATTTCATAATGCTAAGAAGCAAATTTCACCACCAAACAACTGTAATTATTCAATTTTTACATGAAACCCTTATTGTGTGACCGCAACTTCACATGATAGTCATTTTACTGACTGGCACCAATCATAATTCAGTAATGTCAGGTAATATGCTGCAAGCAAATGCAAGTTCACTAACAGGCTTAAATCTGCTGGTTTAACAAGGATTTCAGTTGGGGAGTTTTAACAGCTGCTCCAAGTGGATGACTGAGCAGAAACAGAAGAGGCTTCAGATGCCAGAGTTTTAATCAGATGATTGGATCAGTGACTCCCAGCATTATCTTAGTCATTTTTGATCATGCATTTTCTCAGCATATCATGATCAGCTGCACACCAGCCAGGGTATCCATGCTGTAAAATGATACAATCTTCAGTATTTTAATGTGCAGTAGTATGGAAAAGTATCTACACTTCAGATCCTCAGTACTGTATCACAGCTAATTTATTTATTATTTAAATAATCAAAAAATACTTAACAACTTAGAAAATGTCATTTTTCATAGGAAAGGGAGAAATTTAAGACCAGATACTTATCTTTATTGTACCAAATACATGGGAAATGTTTTATTTTGTGTTTCATGCTTGTTCATATTAGGACGATGAGAATATGATCTACAAGTCAGCACTAAAAAAAAGCTGTTTCTTTCATGAGGGCAGAGTAACAACACCAGAAGAGCGAATTCTGCTTACTGCTGGTAGCTGAAATCCCTGAGTGGACTAAGGTCAGATTAAACAGATTTAAGGCTCCTTTAGCCTAATCTCCCCTCGATACTCCATGATTCAACCAAACATGTAAAGCAGTACTTATCAAAGGCCTTTATCAGCCACTGAAAGACTTATCTCGAACTGATTTTGACACAATCAGAGGTGATGTTATTATCACAAGCAAAACAGAGCACGTCAGACCTATTACACTATCTGAAGAATGCAAAATATTGGCATCATTCAAGCCTGACTGTTAATTTATCTCTGTGCAGATTATGGCTGGTGACAGCCTGTTCATATGTTAACATCTTTAAAGATGTTGTTGACCAGCAGCACCAACTATATGGGGCCAAAGAGTGCAAAATTTCTGCCACAAACAGCTACAGTCTACCTACCCTGGCATGAATCACGTGCTGTTTTTCACCCTCTCCCTCTTTCAATACATCAATCATCCCCAGATTTCTCTCTCCTGCTCTCTAGAAAGCACCAGCGTGTCTCTGGGAGGCAGTTTCCTGTTTGGAGGAGCAGAAGGAGAGATTTCCTCACAGCGGCTGCTTACTGGACACAGTGTTCTGCCTTTGCACAATCACAGGAACCCAGGGGGCAGCGGAGAGGGCCTTTTGCACGCGCAGACTTTTGTAGACGCAGACTCACGAGTCGGGATAAACTCAGAGGACCAAGCACAGTTGATCTAAAGCTGAGACTCTTCATTTGGAGGGGCGTGTAAATGAATGAGTAAGAGGTTTAGAATACATCTGCATACAGAAATGTAGACGACTCTCTGCTCACAAACTCAAATGTCTGTTTTCTGCATTAAACTCTCCCCACTTCTAATTTACTGCTGCTGAGGAAATTATGAGTATTCCAGCTGTCCTGTTTCCTCTGGTCTTGAAGTTGACTTGTAGGAACATTATGAAGGCAGATTCTCTCTTAAACTCTACTGACAGTGTTTCCATCGAATAAACAATGGATGAAAATGACTTGGTGCAGCATATCTCTGCAAAACACTTTAATTAAGTCCCACCTGAAGCTTTGTTTATGAAGACGAGGATGTCTCTGTAAAAGACGGGGTACTTAACTTAGAGGGGGCACTAAAGTGAGTGCAGAAAACAACCTCAATTTATCCTCCAGATATGTGGAAATTCTTCACAAAACATTGAGTCATATGGAAGTTTCTGGCAGCTCCCTCACCTAACATTCTGGTTAAATGGCCTTGTTAAATCGGAACTGGAATTGAGCTTGTATAGCATTTTAAGTTGTCTGGCTACTCAGTACACTCTTACAGAAACTTTCACTTACCCATTGACTCTCTAATGGCAAAGGCTGCAATGTAAAGTGTCCAACAGTGTTAACTAACCTCATTCATACACATTCAAAGCAGCAGGAGCAATTTAGTGTCAGTGTTTTGCACAAAGGCACACTGATATGTGACAGTGGGGATCGAACCCCCTGGCCCTCTGGTTAGACGACTGACTCCACTTGGGTTTGTTGCAGCAGGAGGCAACAAATTCCTGTAGAATATGTGTCCATTTCAACCAGCAGCACCACTGACTGTGTGAAGATGCTTTAAAAGTGAAGACAGAACTCGTATTAATGTTGTCAGGCCTATTTGGCAAACAAAGAACGTGCACATATTGACTGGCACATTTATACTCATGCACCATGGCCTGGCATGGCTCTGGCACCGCGCTCTGGTCCTCTCTGAAGTCAAACTGATAAATGTCGACCTCTGCTTGTAATATTATCCACGGCAACATGAGTTTGAAACGCTTTAATTCTTCTTTCTAGGTGCAGATAAGTGTCCCATATAATAAGAACTTACAAACAGAGCTTGCTACCGAAGCACACTGCAGAAATAATATAACAAAGTCCCATGTTTTATCCCTTTAAAAGCGCAGTGAACATTACTTCACATTCCCAGAGCCTTTATGAAAATAGCTGATCATGTGATTGCGCATGCACGCCGGCAAGTGCTTGTTTAATGTGGTTTTTAAACACCTGGCCATAATATCATATACCTCAGTAAAATTTGTGGAGGGTATGACTGTATTAAAAAGTGAACACTGCCCAATCCAACCACCTTTATCACTGATTCAACTTAGCTTCAGCAGCATGTTTGCAGTCAGCCTGGATGTAACTCCTCATAGCCGCTTCTCTGACCTTGCTAAACATTGTAATACAAGTCACTGCAGCTTGAATAAAAATAACACACAGACTGACAGAATGTGCTTGCTTCATGTTGCTGTTATTACAGACATTAAACTTACAGAAGAGAGAACACATCTTTTTCCTCATTACTGAGCTTCACATGAATCATATGGACCCAAACAGGTGGCGTTTAGGTTGTTATCTGACTGCTCTTTAGTGTCTGAGTGAAATGTGATGATGAGTAGACTCAGACTAAGCTGCTGTCTCACATAGCACTCTGCTATGCTAGCCATGTTGCTGTTTATGTCTTGTATCGGAGTGTGGTGCGTCCATGACCCAGCCGAAACGCAGAATTTGGCTCAGAGATGTGAATCAGTGCCATCTGTCTGATATAAAAATAATCTAAATATTGGACCCAATACAGAAAGTGGATCAGATCTGGCCCATTTCTATTTTTAAATGTGTTTTTTTTTTTTCATCTAATTCATTGAACAGCACTCTCACGGCCAAAAGCATACACCGTGTGATTTTAACGCATCATAAACTATAGTAACACAATTGTCTTATCATTTATCTAAATTGAAAGTAGAATAAATCTTAGAAACTGGACATATTGCCCAGCTTGAACTAAATTCTTCAATGATAAACCCTTTCTTTCTGTTGGTTTACTTCATGCTAGCAGCCACTGCCTTCTATGTATTTCTCTGCATGTCATAAAAATACAATAAAGGTACTTTTAGTATTTGCTGATTTCAGTTGTGTCCTGAACTTTAACTGATTTGGCACCAGTCCAAAGGTGCCAGGTTGTTGTTTTAGCGTGTCATTCTGGCACCATCCACTACTGAGTGCCCTCTCTGTGCCAAACACTGACTCCCTTTAACACACTATGTCAAAAACACTACATGCCACTGATCATAAGAGCCAGCTTCTATTGATGAAAACATTCTTTGGCAAATGCCACCTTTCTGTGCACACATGGTCAGGCTGTAGCCATCGCTACTTCAGATATCCTGTTACAGAGAGAAACTTTAGGTCAACACACAACAGAAGACTGACACTAATTAATCAGACTAAACACTTACTCATTGTTGGGACTTCTTTCAAAGGGGGAAACCACTTTCTAAACATGTCAGACACTGCAGACTGTTTAAGGTTCACGGAGATGAATGCTTTTTTTTTTAAGAGAAAAGCAGTATTTTCGTCTTCTAATGTGAATTGAAAATAAAGGCATTTTTTTACATAGCTTAGAGCCCAGTGTTAAAGGTTTTGTGTATTCTGAAGGCTCTATCTTCTACCTTTTTAGCAACAAATGAAAATAAACCTTGATGCTTGTTGCAAAGAGATCAAGGTATTTTTAATCATCTGCAAGAAGCAGACAAAGACCAATCATGCCATTATTTCATCATATCCATTCTGTAAACCCATAATCAGAGGTAGATTGTGGCCCATCGCATCCTGTCACATTTGCACTTTTAACACAGAAATCTCACCTGCTGTACAACTAAGTTGTCTGAAGCCTTTCCTGCAGCAGCACATATGAGCTCTTGCAAAAAGCTTATCTGTCGGTAGCGTGGGAAAATCTCTTGCATCCATACAGCCTTAAAAAACTATGTACAGCCCGTCCCTAACATTGGCCACATGCCTGAGTGTATGCTTTTTTATGAAGACATTCCTTTCTTTTACAAAGACTCTGACTGAAAAACCTCAACTGGGCTAACGGACCGAGAATGAATGAAAAAAGTGCCGCCTCATCGTCTCCTCACTGCTGTTTATTTCCCCTGTAGATAGTGTATAAAAGGCTGATTCAGTCTTTATTAGAGGACATCTGGGATGGTTCAGACAGCAGTGTGAATGCATTCACATTTAAGGAAAGCATTCAACCCCATCCAACCAGTTTTACTGACAGTCATTTGTCCTTAAGTCTGGGTGACAGACATTGAAAGCACATGATTCATCCACTGAAGACTGTCCTTGTCAACAAAGGCGACTGATTAGATTTGTTTTAATCGTACAGGTCATGTTGTCTTTTTGACAACTCACTATAGCAGCTACAAGTAGAGGTGGGAAAATAGCAGCATTTCAGTTATCATGGCTCTGATTTGTTTGACATAATCATTGTAATGCTGGCAAAAAATATCCATATTTCAGTTGTCCACTAATGATAGGCAGATATTTCTAGAATGTACTTTTGCAGATATCAGTGCTGATTCTGATACAAAGATCTATATATTAGGGATGCACGATATAGGTTGTTTGCAGTCCCATGATCCCAATGAGGCGTGAATGTCAGATGGGGGGCAGGAAGTAAAGAACAGTGGAAAACCTCTAAATGGACCTGCATCCTGCAGTAAATTTTCTACATTCATACCTGCACATTACAAAAAAAGTGGAGTCTAAAGGAGTCTTGTCCTGAACTAACAGGCTATATGCGCCTCTTTAACAGCTTTTCTCCCTTGATTTGTCATAAAAATGCTTTTAAATAAAACACTGATATACAAATAAACAAATAAACCTTGAAGGGTAATCGACCAAATAATGATGCGTCATTTAAGCGAGCCAGTTCCATGAACCACAGTAGCTGGCTCCACTTTTAGCACCAGTTTCCTTTTTTCCATTTTTGTTGTGATCTTACACACTTCTGACAAGACAAAATGGTGCCAAATGAAGAGCTAATAAACCATCTCTTAGCACTGAGCAGAGCTTTAAAAAGAGACAGATTTCTCATCGCAATGAGAGAGGTTGGATGATATTGGCGGCTGAGACACAAGCAAGATCAGGGTTTACTGTGAGACACTACTGAACTGAACTGGACTGCTTGGTGGAAAGGGACCATACATGAGAGGCGACTGACACTGCTTGTTCAGGTTTTAGACGGAGGCCTTTAATCCGTTTCTCAAAGTCCCTGACCCTTTCTTGGAATGAAGGATCCACTCGTCGGGTCTCTCCAGAGTCCTCCCTGGTAACTCTTGAACACAAATTTGGAACAGGCCAGTGAGTGTGCGTGACTACGCCATAGGAATGGTCACACCCATGTACCTGACGGCGGCAGAAATCAAAAAGGCATGGGCACCAACAACAACTTGTAGGACTTTACCCAGCACCATCTAATATGCTATCATATAATAATATAACATATTTATATGATCATATCATATAATCGCATTCTAAGGCGCTACTTTTACCTATCCCACCTCCCTTTGATGCTATAAAATGATGATTGCATACTCACAAAAAAAAGGAAATTCTCTGTTTGAGGATCATCAACATTGGAACAGTCTTTCGATGGCAGTCGATGAGGTCATATCAAAAATGGCCGTTCAAAGATCCTTGCTTGGCTTTGAGAAACAGCAAGTGTCTGCTGTCATTTCAAAGAAGTCCCTTGGGAACATTTTTGCACAGTTTGAATGCCTGGCACAGCTGTAAATGGCAAAAAACTTTGGCAATTTGATAGTGCTTCTCTGTGCAGAAACCACTTCCTGCCCCCCATCAGGCATTCTACACCTTAAAGTGACACCAAAACCACCTATTAACAGCATGATATTGGTATCTGGAGGTAAAAGCTTATAAAGTTCATTACTGTATCGGTACATTTCTACATTCTTCAAATATGTACAACAAGTGTATGGTTTCAGAGACATTCTCCTGTTAATCATAACATATCTGGTTGTCTTGCTATCTATCAATTATGGCAGCGTCACTATCATGATATCAATGTGGTCCACTGTCGCGTTTCATATCGTGAGATACCCCAGTGATTCCCAACCCTAACTACAAGAAACAGAGTTTATCAAAGTGTTAAGAGCAGCTGATGTTAAAAAAAAACACATACAAGCCTTTACATTGAGGTCAGAAAGAGAAAAATAAGGGGAATTTGCTTCCCATGAATAGCCAAGGCTGACATCAATACTTGCCTGCCAACTGTTTGATTGGCGAGCTGTTTCATCCGGTTGAACTGCTTCTTCATTTTCGGTCCTCTGCCAGTCAAACCTTCCGAAGTTAAGCTTCAAATCCGGGCTTTGGTTTGTCATGAAGTTCACAGGGGCCTCTCCCCGTTTCAGTTTCCCAAGCTGTCGCTATGACAGGGCAAAACAAGCGAGAGCCATTGAGCCCAAAGCCAATTAAAAATAGTTTGTAGCCTCGCTAGCCCCTGAGCTAGCCTTTCCCAAGTGGAAATCCTACTGAAAAGTTCCCGATGGGGGCGACGGCATGATCCGCGAACCTCCTTTTTCGTATATTTCCGTACATTAAAGTCCCAAAGTAAGCTGTGAGTAACTTTCACTGGTTCCGGCGGCTTTTCATGGCTCCTCTCGGTCGCTGTCCTGACCGTTAGCCGGTGAGCTAACGTTACCGAGCTGGATAATCCGTCGGCCGCTTTTTCCCAGAGCAGAGTGGAGCTGAGAGCTGAGTGAACAGCAGCAGCAGCAGCGGGCTCACAGGCAGCAACACCTCTGCCACCCCAGACAGAGAGAGCAAGAGAGAGAGAGAGAGAGCATCTGCAGCACAGCAACACCTCCCTCTGGACACTCAGGCAAACCTGCCAACATACGGAAAGAAGGAAAAACACTACTATATAGTTTAAGTGTCATATTGGTTTGAGTAAAACCTGTTTTCCGTCGTAGCAGGACTTGTAGAGCAGGGATGGATAACTTTGGGCACCAAGAGGCATGGTCAGTTTTACCATTAAGAATGGGGCCCAGTTTCAGTCCTTTGTTATGTAATGCAAATTGAATTTCCTTGAAGTGTATTATCATCCTTGATTATGTTGATAATGATATGCATGAAAAACTTTGATGTTTTTGCATTCTTAGATATTTATTTAAAGATTTTATTAGTTACACTCAGGCTGTTAAGTTGCCAAAAAGGGAAACTATACATTAAAAAAAATAAGAAATGTACATATTAAGATCTTTCCCCTCACTTTTGGCACAAATTTTCTAAGTCAAAATCAGACCTGATCATAAATATAAAAAAATGTAGGAATTTGACCCTTCAGTGCCAGTTTTAGTGGTTCAAAAAACACTATAAAAAGACCAGACTCATCGCTGTGATTGCAGCCAATGCATCTACTAATATTGACTTAAAGGGGGTGACTATTTATTTTATATTACATATTTTTATTGTTAATTACATTACTTTGGAGAAATCTGCTTTTACGTTGACATTGAAGAGGGTTTTATTTTTTTAGTATTAAAAAAAAGCCAAATTACGTTGACCATGGTTAATTTATAAAACCAATAAAAGGGCAAAACATCCAAGGGGTGAATACTTTCTATAGGCACTGTTTAGATTAAGTACACAGTGTGGGACCAAAAATAGCACATGGTGATATTACTGTAAAATTGCCAAGTCAAATCAATTGAGAATTGTATCATTCACATTTTATGATAATACATGTAACCTTTAAATGTTACAAACTTTTTAAGAGAAGGTCCATCTTCTTTTGATCTGAGAACCAAGGTTATTAAAGTCATCTAAAACTAATGAAATAACTAAAATTCATAAACAAATCAAAAGTAAACAAACTGGCATCAAAGAAGTGAAAACAACATTTTAAAATGTATAACTTTGCTGAGAATAAACCTCCTAGCACTGTTTTAAAGGCAAAAATACTGAGTAATACTGTATGTCTTACCAGGAACCAGCTTCAAGTCTGTGGGTATGGGACAATATAGCTCTGGTTACCCATGATGCAACTCTGGTTGCTGATACTTTAGAGACACGGTTTGAAGCCAAATGCATTATCCTTCTGTTGGATCACAATGAGGCCGTCCATTTGGTTGTCAGTATGGATTTCAGAATCTGTGAGAGAATGTTTTTGGAGAGCCAGGGCTAGGAGGAAAAACTTGCTGAATCACAAGAAATCAATTTCTCTCTTCTGATATAATAACACTTAAATGTATTCCATATTTTAAGTCAAGGCTGCAGATTTACTTCCTTGTGTGAGCTTTCATTTAGAAGTTTATATTGATCTTATGCTGTGAGTCAGTAAGAACATCTCCATTTATGGGATTGCTTTCTTGTATTATTCTACTTGATGTGGTCGTCCAAAGCTGACATCTGCAGGCTGCAGCTGTGTGGTTTCTCCCCTCTTGTGGATAATCTAATGGGTTTTTAATGTCTGCTAAAGTTTCTTGCACAAGTAGGGCATGTCTTCTTCTTTTATGTAACTTCACAAACTGCATCTAATTATCTGAAGAGTTCTGTCGAGCTCTTACTGCCACAAGGAATTCTTGATTATTTAAGTGAAATGGGTTTTTCCTCATTTTTTGAAATTAGCTGAGTTTCAGAGAGTTATTGTCACAGGTGATAAGCTTCTGAATGAAAAGCCTCCAGAAACAAAACTAAAAGTAGGCAAGTCCCAATGGAGTGTCCTTAACTACCATTATTTTTATTCGCTTAACAGGTTAATTGACAATATATGTGAATTTCAAATTAAAGTCAAGCACTGTAGAGCATATTCTTTTCTGTGCCAAAAAATTGTTCAATGTCGACGCAATGATGTTGAGCTCACACACAAGTAGAAGAGGCGAATTTGGTTTAAAATCCGGTCATATATTTTAAGTACATACCCTTGTTTACAAAGTGGAATTAAGAAATTTTCAAGCGATACTTTTACTCTGAAGAGCGTCTACCGGAAGTGTCATCTGGTCGGAACTGTCCGTGCATTTCAAGCTCCGTACTTGTTTCTCTCTACGAGAAAAAGCTAGATTATCTCTGTTAAAAGTTCTTATTTAAATTAAATTATGTTCTTGTTATATACATAAATATCTTTGCAACCCGACTATGCTAACAATTTTATTGCCATTTCTTTCTGTTTTGTTAAATAAAGCCACCTGTCAAGCTGAGCTAGCTGCGGTTAGCCTGTTGTCGCTAGCTTGGGTGAATCAGGTGAACAATATTCTGCAGTGTTTATAGCTTTAATGTGGACTACATAACGTCAGAAGACAGTTAATGGCAACTCGACAACCCTTCACAGACACGGATACTGCAGATGAGGCAGTGAGGGCGACCTGTGACGATGCAACGACTTGTAAAAGGTGATAGAAACACGTTAGCAACGTTTCAATTAACCTTACAATCATACGGGTTTTATGCATGATTGGTAGCTTGCCTATTAAAGGTCATGCTGCTGGACATTCCTGACCTACAACTTTAAGTTGTATTTGCAGGAAACCAGGTAAACTTAGTAAATGATCAAAGGAACCAATATCTCTTTTCTGCTTGATTAATTTGTGTATTAACACAGGGTAAACGTCCAGCTGTCATCCAATTGTATTGCAGATGTTTCAGTGAATATCTATTATTATATTAAATAAGTGTGCTGGCATAAAGAGATACCAGTGGTATCCCATTGAACGTATAACTAAAAACCTTATCATTCTCATTGGACTAGTGTACAAAATTTCTAGAAGTGCACATTTTCTGCCCATTTTATTTTATTTCATGTCACTTTAAGATGATTTTTGTAGATATTTAGAAATAACACAACCTAATATGAACCAGCTGAACACACTGATCTAGAGAACTGGATTTCAGTTAGATCTGAACACAAGTACAAGAAATCCATATCCTATCTAAGGGTGTTCAGCATTTTCATCTCAATAGCACAATCTTGTGTCAATAAAGTATACCTATTGCCTTCAAGTAACATGCATAATTTGTTTACTAGGTTTGCAACCAGTAAAAGCTACTGGAAGGACCCATATATCCAGTATTTTGCAAGATCTGTGGGAGAACGGAAGGCACCTGAAATCAATAGAGGTATGAAATCTATAATACGTATGTTACATGGACAAAAGTATTTGACTGCCTGACCATTATTCCAACAGGGACTGGAATGACTTTGTACTCAAATGCAGGTTCTTTAATATGGAGTTACCATGCAGAAGAGATTGCATGGCTAGGGGCTTGATTGTATACACCTGACCTGAAGCAACAGGTCTGAAATACCTGAATTCAGTAATCAGCTGGTTAAGTCAAATACTTTTGTCCACATAGTGAACCTTTAATCACTAAAAGTTCCTTTTTGGTTTTGTGAGAGGAGTTGTGGTAGAAGTGACAGCATCGACAGAAGACAATGAGCATGCATTTCTGCTACATGTGACTTGTAAATGCGATATAGCAGACGAAAGAATGTAATGCTGACTGTTTATAACCAGCAAAAACACTTAGTTTTACAGGGTGGTAAGGGTGATGTCAGCAGCGAATTCTCGTGCTCACAAAGACATGATGTTTACGTAAACTTCTATCAACTTTCACAATTGTGATTTTGTGCATCACTAAGCTGACCTGCATTATCATGTCTGTTAACTTGTGACATATCCTCGGTATGTTTTTATAAGGATATTTTATTATCTGCTCATCTCACTTAACAGGTTACTACGCCCGAGTTAAGGGAGTAAACCGTCTGCTTGATGCGTTTATAAGGAAAACAGAGTGTGACTGTCAAGTAATCAACCTCGGTGCTGGACTGGACACAACATTTTGGAGACTAAAGGTTAGTTGGCTTTGTTGCTACGAATTACAAGCACACAGATACACGACCCTAAACCGTAAATAAAAGCAGAATGCAATGATTTCCAAGTCTCATAAACCAATATTTTATTCACAATAGATCTAACCCCTTAGATTTCTGGGTAAATTAGTCAAAAAAGACTATCCATAAATCAAAGGCTGTATTTGAAAACTTGGAGTACAAGCACATCCATTGTGTCTTTAGAAAGGTATCACTCTGAGGTTTCTGCCCAAACTGTCAGACTCACTGTAGCTGCTACTGGTATTGAGTAATACAAAAAAAAAAAAAAACATTTTTCCCATGTGAATTTGAACTGTGAAACAGAAGCCTGTAAATGACTGTGGCTTAGAACTATTAGCTGGAAATCTCCAAAGCACTAGCCTTAGTTAGTTTAGGTTGAAAGCTGATAAAAATAGGACATAGATGATGATTTCACAGCTGTTATTCTAAGGAAATGTCCCAGCATTTTCAAACTGGAGACTCCAGGATCAAGGGCCATAGCATTGCTAACAATTGCCTGGAAAAAAGACATTATTACAGCAAATATAGTAGACTATTGAGAACAACAACAGCATTTTTGACATCTGAAATTATACAGAATCAGTCCATGGATCGTTCTGGCTGTAATCCTGTTTTTGGGCTGCATAGTTGACTGGATTTAGGTTAGATAGAGAGGACTGTTTCTGATGCAGCAGGACTGTTTTTGATAGAGTATAATGATCAGGAGAGTACATGGGAGCTTTTAATGGTTAGCTGTGTCCCCTTTATTATTGTTTGTATGTGTGGTGCCCAACAAATGCATTTATTGTGGCTGCCGTGTTGGTTTTATCCTGAAATAATTAACATAACCAGAATCCTGAGAATCAGTGCTTTCTGGTGGTGTATTACATATGGTAAACTTATGAACAGTTATTTTATAAATAACTGAAAAGTTAAAAAAAAAAAAAACTTCGAGCTTGGCCCTCAGATTTTAAACATTATATCAGATGCTGAGACATTTCACCATTTCATGAAAAAGGTTAGCTCATTTTGAACTTGATAGTAACAACACATCTTTAAAAAGTAGGGATGGGGCAACAAAAGGCAGGAAAAGTAAGTGGTGCTAGAGAAAAATAAACAGCTGCAGGAGCATTTTGCAACTTATTGCTGTATTCTTTTGGCAAAAGCGCTTTTCAAGATTTGAAATTCTTTTTGGGAACAGCATCGTCATGTCTGCTGATTAAAGAGGAGAGGGACCATCCACTTCAAAGCCTGCATCTCTGATGGTGTGTGCCTATAATGTAGGCAGCATTACATATCTGGAATGGCACTATAAGTGCTGCAAAGTAAACATAGCTTTTACAGCAGCATATGCTTCCATCCAGACACCATGTCTTTCAGGGAAGTTATTCCATATTTCAGCAAGACAACGCTAAACCACACACACAATGGTAAACCTGTTCCTGTCCCTACTTTATTGAGATGTGCTGCTGCCATCCAAAATGAGCTAATATTTTTCAAGAAAAGGTAAAATGTCTCATTCTCAACATCTGATATGTTTATGTTCTATTGTGAATGAAATACGGGTTAATGAGATCTGTAAATCATTACATTTTTTTTGTTCATAATTTTCACAGTGCCCCAGTTTTTTGGGAACTGGGGTTGTAAATGTGATACACTTTTGGTCTGATGTTTTGTTTGTCTTCATTTTAAAGGATGAAAACCTCATGCCAAAGAAGTTCTTTGAAGTTGACTTTCCAACAGTTGTGGCCAGAAAAATACACAATATTAAGTAAGAAACCCTTTATTTATTAGACTCAATATTGTTGTTTTTTATTTACCAGAGTCCTACAACAGTAGTTATTTATAGATGCAGTAAAATCTGATACTTGTTAGAAATAAAATCCCGACTTAGGGGTAGTTTTATAACCTCAGTGAGAAGTATGTTAAGCAGAGCAAGTCTGAGGCTCCTTTATCTCTTTGGTTAGTAATCGCAGTGTGAGGTGAAGACCTGCAGAGGGAGACAAAGGGCTGTTTTTAACAGAAAATGGGTTAAAGCTCTAATTTAAAGCTGCTTTTCAGAGGAGTCTCAAGAATAAAAAGAAGGTATTTATACAGTATACAAACCTTAAATTTATGTTAGCATGTCAGGTATATTAAATATCACTCATGCAGCATATATAACAAAACTACTAGTGTTTTTCTTTGGTTCTATTTAGTACAGTTTAGTCTGTACTATATTGTATTCTTCATCAGTTGTAGTAACTATCAGTTCTACACAACCTGAACTAAAAATAAATTCAAATGCCATATTAAAATTTTGATGTCTTTAAGCAGTTGAGAATAGGCATGCTGTCAAATTGTTTTGCCTTATTGTGAGGGCTTTTTTTTTTTGTTGTAAAATCAAATAATGATTTTAAAATGGCAACTATTTGGATCCACTGTAGTGTAAATGGTTGAATTAGCCCTTCTGTAACTGTTGATCATTGGTTCCCAACCTTTCTCTACTACTACTCATATCTAAGAAAAGCTAAGACCTCCAATGACCCATTTGGAAAAATTAAATGTAAATTTTAATTGTTTTCATGATGAAATCCCACCATAATAGGCCCACATGCGCTTAATTTCAACAAAAGACCCATTGTTACGACGGTGTATTAAGGCCAGTCTAGAAAAAATTATAAAGATGATCTGTAAATATTAGAGATTTTCCTGTGACTACCATAGCCGTGTTATTCAGAAGTTTAAGGTCCATTGGACTGTGGCCAACCTCCCTGGGAGTGGAAATTTGATGATGAATTGAAGAGATGGACAATACAAATGATAACCAATTGTAGATGAAGGTACATCAATGTCAGACTGAACCATCTATCCCTGTTTGAGCCAAAGTGGACTTAGCCTAATGGAAGACAGCTGTGGAATACTGGAATTTGCCAAAATGCATATTGATGAGCCACAAAGCTTCTGGGAGAATCTTCTTTGGACAGACAAGACAAAACTGGAGCTTTTTGGCTGGTCACATTAGCTCTATGTTTACAGACGCAAAAATGAGGCATAAAAAGAAAAGAACACTGGCTGCTTTGCAGCATCTGGCACAGGGTATCTTGAATGTTTGCAGGGTTCAATGAAATCTCAAGAATATAATGGTATTCTAGAGCCACATGTGCAGCCCAGTCAGAAAACTTGGTCTCAGTCACAGGTTGTGGGTCCTCAACAGAATAATAATTCGATCCTTGTGCGTAAATTTATGATTTTAAAAACGTGACATTTTTGAGTTTATAGTGTGAATATTTAAGACTTAAACTTGGTAATTTCAATTCTTTCTTCTTCTTTTGCTGACAGCCCCCCAAAAAAGTTAAACGAGTGAATCTTTGAAAACAAAAGAGTAGATGCATTGCTGAGTCATGGTAGTGTCACATATAGGTGGGAACATCGTGTTTGCTCTGCTTGATTCCTCTTGTGATGTAAAATTGCATAAGTAAAAAAGACCCTTATTCTACCCTAAGCCACTACAGACAATGGCCTTTTATGATGAGCTGAGTCGGTTGCAACATGCAGGCTATTTTAATCTTTACAAACCCTACAGTGCAAACAAAACAAATGCAAACAAATTAATACAGATTAATTAGATCAGTATTACTTGTATTGGTAACAGAGGCAAATGAAAAAGTACCAAAAACAAAAGATGAAATTATACAGAAGTCATTTTGCCATCATAAATACTCCTTATGAATACTGAGGGTTTGAAAATACAGAGGATGACTGCACAGGATTGGTTGTTTTGTAAAATGGTGTTTTCTTCTTTCACCAGGACAAAGCCACCGCTCTCCAAACCTCTCATTGAAACCCACTCCACAGACTCCTTACTGCTCGGTAAAAACAAGAAAAATAACTGTCATGATCTCACAAACCTGATGTATAGAGGAATCTTTGTTTGAAAATCTTCTTTGAGCATTTGTTCAGTTTATCCCCAAGTTTTCTGACAATATTTGTACAAATTTTTTTTTGCCCAGATGCCCACAGCCTGGACTCAGATCGTTACTGTATCATCGGAGCGGATCTCAGAGACATCTCTAGTCTGGACGAAAAACTGAAAAAGTTCCAGCTGAATCCAGAGTATGTAAAAACATAGTTGCATTGTTTTTGTCTCTGTGTTTTATTTTCCAACAAGTCATGCTGAGCAAATGAACACATTTTGAAGTTAGGGTTTATTTAAGTTTGATGGTACTTCAGTGGAACAGTCTTTTATCATCAGGTTTTCTAAGCCTTTCTTAAGACATCCAAGAATTGTAGCTTATCTTTGTGTCTTCTTACTGTGGGTCACATTAGATAAGAGAGTCGCTCCAGAGAGTGTATGCCCTGCTGTAATGCACATGTATTTTTTGACGTCTGGAGCCTGATCGAAAAAGAATACCCCACCCAAAATGTATGCTTTAAATGAAAACTCAACCCTCCATGGACTCAACTATGTCCGTATGCCTATCTTGATATGCCTCTTTAATGGGAGTGTCAGAATGAAAGATAATAAGTGGGTTTGACCACACGCTTAGAGCATCTGTGGAGGTTTTGACTCTTTATTTCATTATTAAAAGAATATACTCTAAATCACTAAGAAATACCTCAGGGTGTTGAGAAACAAAGGATGGATTTTGATATGAGTAATGTATTTATTTGTTGGATAAAGATACACCCCTCACAAGGGCGTTTTAGGGCACAGACATCCTTTCTAGTGAGATAGGATGTTTTCTTTGGTGAGCGTCACTCAGGCTGGTACATAATGTCACCTCAACCTGGCATTCAGACATTTATTACCTGTGTTTATCCAGGGAAGTTAGACAAAGAATGAGGCCAACTTTCACAGGAAGCTGCTGGATGGGACTTTTCTTTTAGTCATTGCAAGGGTCAGCCAACAAACATGAAACTTTGGCATATCCCTCTGTGAATTAAACAGGTTTTATAGTGCAGATAGTTTCAAGCTCATAGAGTATGATCGATTAAAGTCCAGACAGAAGGAAGTCCACATTGTAATGGCTGTTAGTCTGCATGTCTCTTTGATTTTTTATTATTTATTGAAACATTTTTACCAAGGACAATCTCATGAACATTAGGAATCTCATTTAAATGTGTCCTCCTTGTGGGTTTTCTCAGTTTAGCTTGGTTGATAGAGCAGGCACTCATATACTGAGGCTACAGTCCTCGATGCACTGTTGCAGGATGGATTCCTGATCCTGACACATATTTGGTGCATGCCCCCCCCCCCCCCCAAAGGTAGAGGGGAACATGAATGTGGCAAAATATAAGAAAATCCTGTATGATAATTTTACTCAGTCTGAAGAGAACTAAGGCTTGGGAGAAGATTTTTTTTCCAGCAAGACATTAACCTGAGACATGCAGCAAAAGCTACACAGAAATGGTTTAAAGCAGTGTTACTCCACCCTGCTCAACCAAAGAGTCAAATTGTTGTAATACCTTTGCAAGAGCTACAATTTAAGTGGTGAAAGTGGCAAAAAGGGGTTAAAATGGCAATTAAAATAAGTTAAAGGTGGCAAAAATAGTCAAAAGCAGCAAACGTGTAACAAGTTGGCAAAATAGGTATGAAACGGCAAACACTGAGTGGAAATAGGCAAAATGGGGAAAGAAAGGGCAGAAAGTGGCAAAAATGGGTGAGAAGTGACCAAAAATAGGGACTGGTGGCAATAATGATCAAAAAAGCGGCAAATATGTTGCAAAAAATGATTGAAAAGTGACTAGAATGGGCAGAAAGGTGGCAAAAAGGGGTAAAGAATGGCACAAATGGGGAAAAGTGGCATTTAATGGCAAAAGGCAGCTTAAATGGGCAAAAGTGGCAAAAAGGGGAAAAATTGCAAATAAGGGCAATAGAAATATACAGACAAAATGTAAAATTAAAGCCTACTGTATGTATAAGTGTGGGAAACTAACTGATTTGTGCAACTTGCAATGGATGGAGGTCAAGGTTTCCCTTTTTAAGGTTTTCTGGGGGAATAAAGTTTCAAATTAAGACTTAAAAGAGCCGCAAATCATCACAAAAGAGCCACATGTGGCTCGAGAGCCACGCGTTGAGTAACACTTGTTTAAAGACAAGGTGAATGTTCTGGAGTGGCTGAGTCAAAGCCCAGACTTCAATCCAAGAGACATTCATCCTAAAGAATTTATGACTGGACTTGAAAAAGGCTGTTTACACCCTATCACCACGCAACCTGACAGAGCTTGAGCAGTTTTGCAAAGAAGAATGGAGTAAAATTGCAGTGTCCAGATGTGCAAGCCTGATTGAGACCTATCCACACAGACTCAGGTTCATAAATTGATCGCCTATTTTTAGGCCTGTAGAAGTTCACTGTATTTATTCTGAAAAACATACCAGATTATTTCATAATGCAGTGCTTATTCCAGAAAGAAAGGGTATAGCTATGTAAATCTTTATACCAATGTTGTACCGTCCTACTTTGTTGAATGATAAGTAATTCACATGTCCTGTTTACTGTGATGCAATTCTAAATACATGTTAAAGATATTCTTACATTTTTCTCAGCTCAGTGATCAAATTATGGTGGATTTTTAAGCCTGGGTAGAGATCTGGTTTCTTCAAATGCTCTAAACATGCTGTTTTCCTTCCCAGATTACCCACCTTGCTCCTGTCAGAGTGTGTGCTGGTCTACATGACCCCCTCCCAGTCCTCCAATCTGGTTCACTGGGCAGCAGAAACCTTCCACACTGCCATGTTCATCAACTACGAGCAGGTAAACCAGACAAATCACAGAAGTTGAGGACAGTGGTAGGCCTTTATTTATCAGTGACATAATGAAATACCTAGTATTTATATTTTTGTAAAAGCAATTTTACATGGTGCTGTGGATGTGTTTTTTCTGAGTAGCATTCACATATTATTTTTTCCAAGTATTGCCAGTCTTCTGATATGTTCACACCAATGGGAAGCAAAGCAAACACAACCCAGATTAAATCCCCCTTCCTTGCCTACTCATCATCAAAAATCTCTATCCTTTATTAATATAAAGTTGATAATTGTAATATCTGGTGGGTATGTGAATGAAACCATTTTTGTTTGTTTTTACGGATAATCTGCACTTTCTATAAGGCAGGGACTTTGAATAGATGGTAGTATTACTTGTGTGTTTTACTAAGACAGAGTCATCTAGCCAAGTATGAGGCATTATTCCCTGAACATGACGTGTGCATCCAGGTGAACATGAGCGATCGGTTTGGCCAGGTGATGATCGAGAACCTGCAGCGTCGCCAGTGCACCCTGGCAGGAGTGGAAACCTGTCGGTCTCTGGACTCACAGGTGAATATCTATGGATGTACAACCTCAGTTCCAAAAATGTTGGGGCGCTGTGTAAAATGGAAATAAGACCAGAATGCAATAATTAGCAAAACTCATAAACCCATGTTTTTTTTAAAAATAGAACATATCAGATTTTGAAACTGAGAAATTTTACAGTTTCATGAAAAATGGCAGCAACACATCTCAAAAAAGGTAGGGACAGGGCAACAAAGGCTAGAAAAGTAAGTGGTACCTTGTTGAACAGGTGGAGGAGCAGTTTGCAATTAATTAGGTTAATTGGCAACAGGTTAGTAACATGACTGGGTATAAAAGAAGCATTTAAGAGGCAGAGTCTCTCAGAAGTGAAGATGGACAGAGGTTCACCAATCTGTGAAAAAATGTGTCTAAAATTTGTGGGAAAACTTCTTAAAAATGTTCCCCAACAGAAAATTGCAAAGTCTTTGAATATGCTACACACCTAAAGAACATAACATTGTATAATATTATCAGGGAATCTGGAGAAATTTCTATACGCTAGGGACATGGTCAAAGGTCATCATTGGATGCCCACGATCCTTGGGCCCTCAGATGGCACTGCATTCAAAACAGACACGCTTCTGTACTGGAAATGGCTACATTGACTTAGCAAACCTTCCATAATCATTGTCTGTCAACACAGTTATCCACACCAAACACAAATGCAAGCTGGAGCTAAAAAATCAAAGAAGAAGCCACATATCAACACAGACGCCACTCTGTCACTCTGTCTCTGGGCCAAAGCTAATTCAAAATGGACTGAGGCGAAATGGAAAACTGTTCTGTGGTCAGATGAACCAAAATTTGAAAATCTTTTTGGCAACCATGGATGCTTTGTCCTGCAGACTAAAGAGGAGAGGGACCATCCAGCTTGTTATCAGCACACAGTTCAAACCCCTGCATGTCTGATGGTCTGGGGTTGCCTTAGTGCTTATGGTGTGGGCACCTTACACATCTGGAAAGGCACTGGAATGTATAGAGAGGTTTTAGAGCAGCACAGGCTCCCATCCAGGCAACACCTCTTTCAGAAAGACCATGCTAAACCACATACCACCCACATCCATCACAACAGCATGGCTTCACAGTAGAGGAGTCCAGGTGCTGAACTGGCTAACCTCCAGTCTAGAACTTTCACCAACAGAAACATCAGGACTGTTAGACAGCTAAAATCCTACTTCACAGCTGCTGCTTTAAAATTCAAAATGAGCTAATATTTTTCATGAAATGGTAAGATTTCTGATATGTTGTTTATGTTCTATTTTTTTCAGATTCTGGGTTTATTAGATTTATAAATAAATTAAGTTTTTAAATGCCTTATTGTTTGCAGAAAGAGCGCTTTCTGAAGACAGGCTGGGAGCATGCCGATGCTCTGGACATGATGACGGTCTACAGTATGCTTCCTCAGGATGATGTGGCCAGGTAACAAAGGCCAAACAACAATCAATTTTTGCCACAAGTATTGCTTACAGTTAAAATGGCATTAAACTAAGCTGAACAGAAAACAAAGGGTTTTTAGTGACAAACTTCGATATCTTGTTGAATTTTCTCATTTACTAGAAGTTTAACTTTTTGAATTAAATCAGAGCAAAAAAATGAACTTTTTTATGGTATTCCTTTTGTTTTAGATGCACCTGTACATTGGTTTTCTGCTAAAAAGTGGTTTTGGGGTATAATTGCACTTCAGACACCAATGTAAAACTATAGATTTGTGACAGCTGGCAAGGCCTTTACAGGCTTTTAAATTTACTACTTAACTATTAGTCTTTTTCTTTGATAGTCTGTTAAATACAGATTACAGTTTTTTTGTGTTTTCAGAATTGAGAGTCTGGAGTTTCTGGATGAGAGGGAGCTCTTACAGCAGCTTCTTCAACACTACAGTATCTGCTGGGCCACTAAGGACAAGCTCAACCTGGGTAATGTGAAACTGTACGATAAAAGAAATGGATTTGTTAGATCAAAAGCATCAATGCATAGTGTCAAGTGCCCAGCATGGCGCCATGCTGTCTGTTAGTTTGTTTGCTTTGTGTTACTCATATGCATTAGATTTTTCATATTTCCATTCATCTGTCCAATTTGAATGTCTGCTGAGGTGATTTACCAGAACAGGTCATTTTCTGTTTCCTCAGGTCTGTCACAGCTGGGATTTTGAGCACGAAACTGCTCCACTGTTGGACTTGCTTCACATTGCGCATATGCCAAAATCAACAACTGGAGAAGATGTGTAAAAGGGAGTAATTGGGAAAGAGGAAACCACCTTTCTCCATGAAGCTCTTGTCAGGGAGCCATTCTGGTGTGAAAACTCCCAACATCAGCAGAATGTGGTTTTTCAATGAGCGTCTTCCTGTGACCCAGAGCATGCAGAGGACAAGAAGTGATTATGTAAAAGCTGTGATGAAGTCAAAGCCTACACTGGCACTGAATTGTCAAATGTAAAGTAAATCGTTTGTTTTATCCGTTGAAAGAATGTATGAAGTTTGAAGAATGCAAATATGGGGTATTTGTCCTTGTATGGTTTTATGTGCCATTCTGATGTTATTTTTTAATCAGCTGTACCTTCCAGACTTCTTTAAAAAAACATACTGTACATGCATGCAGTAGAGGTGGCATTTAATGGCAAGAAATGCAAACTGCTTAATTAATATTTGCCTGTAAAACATTTTCTAAGAGGACAGTACAGATTAGTTTTGTGACGGACTATTTTGAGGGTGCTGGCTAAGTACAGTTGAATAAAACTGTCTCTTTGTGTAAGATGGAGTTACTGTGGTCATTTAAGTACTCTGTTATGAAAGCCTTACATTGTTAGTGTGGTAATCTTGTATAACGGACAAGCAAGGGCAGTTATACTGAGTTATGTATCTATTTCTGTTTCGTGTTGTTGAAAGATCCTTTCATAAAGAGACCAAGGTTTGAATCAGAATCAGCTTTATTGGTAAAGTATGCTTACGCGACAAGGAACTCGACTCTGGTAGCCTTGCTCTCAGTGTACAGGGATTGTGACTGCTGAATGGTCATCAACTAACTCTGTTAATATTGAATGGTCATCAGAGTAACTCTGGCTGTTGAGTGGTCATCAGAGTAACTCTGATTGTTGAGTGGTCATCAGAGTAACTCTGATTGTTGAATGGTCATCAGAGTACCTCTGATTGTTGAGTGGCCATCAGAGTAACTCTGATTGTTGAGTGGCCATCAGAGTAACTCTGATTGTTGAATGGTCATTAGAGTAACTCTGATTGTTGAGTGGTCATCACACCAAGTCTGACTGTTGAGTGGTCATCAGAGTAACTCTGACTGTTGAGTGGCCATCAGAGTAACTCTGATTGTTGAGTGGCCATCAGAGTAACTCTGATTGTTGAGAGGCCTTCAGAGTAACTCTGATTGTTGAATGGTCATCAGAGTAACTCTGACTGTTGAGTGGCCATCAGAGTACCTCTGATTGTTGAGTGGCCATCAGAGTAACTCTGATTGTTGAGAGGCCTTCAGAGTAACTCTGATTGTTGAATGGTCATCAGAGTAACTCTGATTGTTGAATGGTCATCAGAGTAACTCTGATTGTTGAGTGGCCATCAGAGTAACTCTGATTGTTGAATGGTCATCACACCAAGTCTGACTGTTGAGTATTCATCAGAGTAACTCTGACTGTTGAGTGGCCATCAGAGTAACTCTGATTGTTGAATGGTCATCAGAGTACCTCTGATTGTTGAGTGGTCATCACACCAAGTCTGACTGTTGAATGGTCATCAGAGTAACTCTGATTGTTGAGTGGCCATCAGAGTAACTCTGACTGTTGAGTGGCCATCAGAGTAACTCTGATTGTTGAATGGTCATCAGAGTAACTCTGACTGTTGAATGGTCATCAGAGTAACTCTGATTGTTGAGTTGTCATCAGAGTAACTCTGATTGTTGAATGGTCATCAGAGTAACTCTGACTGTTGAGTGGCCATCAGTGTAACTCTGATTGTTGAATGGTCATCAGAGTAACTCTGATTGTTGAGTGGTCATCAGAGTAACTCTGATTGTTGAGTGGCCATCAGAGTAACTCTGATTGTTGAGTGGTCATCACACCAAGTCTGACTGTTGAGTGGTCATCAGAGTAACTCTGATTGTTGAGTGGCCATCAGAGTAACTCTGACTGTTGAGTTGTCATCAGAGTAACTCTGATTGTTGAGTGGTCATCAGAGTAACTCTGATTGTTGAGTGGCCATCAGAGTAACTCTGACTGTTGAGTTGTCATCAGAGTAACTCTGATTGTTGAGTGGTCATCAGAGTAACTCTGATTGTTGAGTGGCCATCAGAGTAACTCTGATTGTTGAGTGGTCATCACACCAAGTCTGGGTGTTGAGTGGTCATCAGAGTAACTCTGATTGTTGAGTGGCCATCAGAGTAACTCTGATTGTTGAGTGGTCATCACACCAAGTCTGGCTGTTGAGTGGTCATCAGAGTAACTCTGATTGTTGAGTGGTCATCACACCAAGTCTGACTGTTGAGTTGTCATCAGAGTACCTCTGATTGTTGAATGGTCATCATAGTACCTCTGATTGTTGAGTGGTCATCAGAGTAACTCTGATTGTTGAGTGGCCATCAGAGTAACTCTGATTGTTGAGTGGTCATCACACCAAGTCTGATTGTTGAGTGGTCATCAGAGTAACTCTGATTGTTGAATGGCCATCAGAGTAACTCTAATTGTTGAGTGGGCATCAGAGTAACTCTGACTGTTGAATGGTCATCAGAGTAACTCTGATTGTTGAGTGGTCATCAGAGTAACTCTGATTGTTGAGTGGCCATCAGAGTAACTCTGATTGTTGAATGGTCATCAGAGTAACTCTGATTGTTGAGTGGTCATCAGAGTAACTCTGATTGTTGAGTGGCCATCAGAGTAACTCTGATTGTTGAGTGGTCATCACACCAAGTCTGGCTGTTGAGTGGTCATCAGAGTAACTCTGATTGTTGAGTGGCCATCAGAGTAACTCTGATTGTTGAGTGGTCATCACACCAAGTCTGGCTGTTGAGTGGTCATCAGAGTAACTCTGATTGTTGAGTGGCCATCAGAGTAACTCTGATTGTTGAGTGGTCATCACACCAAGTCTGACTGTTGAGTGGTCATCAGAGTAACTCTGACTGTTGAGTGGCCATCAGAGTAACTCTGATTGTTGAATGGTCATCAGAGTAACTCTGATTGTTGAGTGGTCATCAGAGTAACTCTGATTGTTGAGTGGCCATCAGAGTAACTCTGATTGTTGAGTGGTCATCACACCAAGTCTGACTGTTGAGTGGTCATCAGAGTAACTCTGATTGTTGAGTGGCCATCAGAGTAACTCTGATTGTTGAGTGGTCATCACACCAAGTCTGACTGTTGAGTTGTCATCAGAGTGACTCTGATTGTTGAGTGGCCATCAGAGTACCTCTGATTGCTGAGTGGCCATCAGAGTAACTCTGATTGTTGAGTGGCCTTCAGAGTAACTCTGATTGTTGAGTGGCCATCAGTGTAACTCTGATTGTTGAATGGTCATCAGAGTACCTCTGATTGTTGAGTGGTCATCACACCAAGTCTGACTGTTGAGTTGTCATCAGAGTAACTCTGATTGTTGAGTGGGCATCACACCAAGTCTGACTGTTGAATGGTCATCAGAGTAACTCTGATTGTTGAGTGGCCATCAGAGTAACTCTGATTGTTGAGTGGCCATCAGAGTTACTCTGATTGTTGAATGGTCATCACACCAAGTCTGACTGTTGAGTATTCATCAGAGTACCTCTGATTGTTGAGTGGTCATCACACCAAGTCTGACTGTTGAGTATTCATCAGAGTACCTCTGATTGTTGAGTGGTCATCACACCAAGTCTGACTGTTGAGTATTCATCAGAGTAACTCTGATTGTTGAGTGGCCATCAGAGTAACTCTGATTGTTGAAAGGTCATCCGAGTACCTCTGACTGTTGAGTGGTCATCACACCAAGTCTGACTGTTGAGTTGTCATCAGAGTACCTCTGATTGTTGAATGGTCATCAGAGTACCTCTGATTGTTGAGTGGTCATCACACCAAGTCTGACTGTTGAGTTGTCATCAGAGTAACTCTGATTGTTGAGTGGGCATCACACCAAGTCTGACTGTTGAATGGTCATCAGAGTAACTCTGATTGTTGAGTGGCCATCAGAGTAACTCTGATTGTTGAGTGGCCATCAGAGTTACTCTGATTGTTGAATGGTCATCAGAGTAACTCTGATTGTTGAGTGGCCATCAGAGTTACTCTGATTGTTGAATGGTCATCAGAGTAACTCTGATTGTTGAGTGGCCATCAGAGTTACTCTGATTGTTGAATGGTCATCAGAGTAACTCTGATTGTTGAGTGGCCATCAGAGTTACTCTGATTGTTGAATGGTCATCAGAGTAACTCTGATTGTTGAGTGGCCATCAGAGTTACTCTGATTGTTGAATGGTCATCAGAGTAACTCTGACTGTTGAGTGGCCATCAGAGTAACTCTGATTGTTGAATGGTCATCAGAGTAACTCTGATTGTTGAGTGGCCATCAGAGTTACTCTGATTGTTGAATGGTCATCAGAGTAACTCTGATTGTTGAGTGGCCATCAGAGTTACTCTGATTGTTGAATGGTCATCAGAGTAACTCTGACTGTTGAGTGGCCATCAGAGTAACTCTGATTGTTGAATGGTCATCAGAGTAACTCTGACTGTTGAATGGTCATCAGAGTAACTCTGACTGTTGAGTGGCCATCAGAGTAACTCTGACTGTTGAGTGGCCATCAGAGTGACTCTGATTATTGAATGGCCATGAGAGTTACTCTGATTGTTGAGTGGCCATCAGAGTTACTCCGATTGTTGAGTGGCCATCAGAGTAACTCTGATTGTTGAGTGGCCATCAGAGTAACTCTGACTGTTGAGCAGTCATTAGAGGTACCCAGTGACTGTTAGCTATTCAACTGAGTAACAGCCTGGTGTACACAGCTCTTTCTGTGTCGGGTTGTTTTGGCGTGCAGCGCCCTTTAACGCCTACCAGGAGGGAGGAGTTTAAACAGTTTGTGTCCAGGGTGTGTAGTGTCGACACTGTTTAATCATGATTAGCATCCTATAGTGGTTCTAGCCATTCGTAGGCCTCATGCAAAGAGCAACATGAGGCCCCTCTTCATTTTGTGTAAAATAGTTATCAGGGATGCACCAATGATCAGTTTAACATACAGTAGATATCATGAATGAATATATCAGTTATAAAGGTTTATTTGTTGTTTCCCATCAATTTTATGCTTGCATCTGATGTGTCTAGGTGCCGAAGACGTGTGATGTTTTTCATATTTCCAGTTTGAACGTCAGCTGAGGTGGTTTTCAAGAACAGGTCATTTCCTGTTTCCTCAGGTTTGTCTCTGCTAGGATTTTGAGCACGAAACGTCTCCAACGTTGGACTTGCCTCCCAATGTTTATGTGCCAAAATCAACAACTAGTGAAGATGTGTTACCTTTTAACACATCAAGGAGTAATTAGGAAAGAGGAAACCACCTTTCTTCACAAAGCTCTCATCAGGGATACTTCGCAGTGTGAGAACTCCCAACATCAGCAGAATGTGGTCTAAGGAGCATCTTCCTACGACCTGTAGCGTGCAAAAGAAAAGAAGTGATTATTTTTAACCTGTGATGAAGTCAAAGGCCACACTCCCTGATAGCAGAAGTCCCTTGGCTCGGATATGGTCCAGATGGACAGCAAAGATGTGGCCCGCATTGGGGAAGTGAATGACAGCCAAAATCTGGCCCAACTCATGACAGCAGTATCTGAAACACAATAAACCAGACCTCTGTTACGACTCCACCAAATAAAATAGTTGATATGGCTCATAGGCCGGCCTCATATGGAAAACCTATTTGAGATATCAGCTTTTAGTAACGTAGCACATTTAATTTCCATTCTTCACTGTATGCAAACCTTTTTCGACATCTCAGGTATTGAACTTTGGTGTTCTGAGTTCTTTGGCGTTCATCTGATAGCTGATAATAAACAGATATGCAAGGAAGGTTGTTGTCAGGGTCCTTGGGTTCACTCACACTGTAAGGGTCATCTTGACATTGCATAAGATTAAAGGAAGACAATTGTGTTTCTAATGATGCATGAGTGGTTAAAAACTAGTTCAGTCTTTTCATAGCTCAATGTCTAAATTCAAAGGAATTACCAATTTTAGATGGGTTTCCCAGAATATAAAATCAGCAAGTCATAAACTGGTTGATTTTAATAACACTGCATTCAGAAAGTATTCAGACCCCTTCTCTTATTTTTCAATTATGTGTTGTAGCCTGATTCTATTGTCATTTAAATTCATTTTTATATTCATTTATCTACACTCAGTACCCCATCATGACAAAGTGAAAAGGGGATTTTTGAAAAATTTGTTTGCAAATGTATTGAAAATAAGACAACTGTAATATCACATTGACATATGCATTCAGACCACTCGAAATTTGGCTCAAGTTGCTCTCATTTCTACTGATCTTTGCTCAAATGTTTCTATACATTGATTGGACTCCACTTGTAAATTGAATTGATTGATCTCTATAGAAGGCCTCTTAGCTGAAAATCCATATCAGAGCCAAAACCAAGCCATAAGGTCCCAGGAACTGCCTGCAGAGTTTAGAGACAGGATTGCTGCAAGGCACAGATCTGGGGAAGGCTTAAAAAATTTCTGCTGCACTGAAGGAACCTTAGAATGGAACAAGTTTGGCACATCCAGAACTCTTCCAAGAGTTGGTCGTCCTGGCCAAACTGAGAAATCAGGAGACAAGGGCCTTAATAAGTGAGGTGACTTGGAACCCAGTGGACTAGAGTCCTGAGATGGAAGCCTCTCAGTGCAAACAAATAAAGGCCTGCTTGTTTTTGACATGGATTTTTTTGCAAACTTCAGGCGCCCCCTCTTTCAGACCACGCCGTTGCCTCTGGCAGGTTGGACATACATGCTTAAACTTTCAAAATAAAACTGGATTGGACAGCTGGTTAGGTTAGGGTAAGGGTTACAGTAAAGGTAGGGATACCAAAAGCTCAAAGTCAGAGACCTGACCTGCAAAACCTGATTAGAAATTCTTTAATAAAGCTGAGTGAACAGTCTGCTTACTGAAAAAAGTTCTTCCTCCATGAAAATATTCTAACGCAGTAAGCGTAGCTTACATAGCCTTGTAGCTACACAAGTTAGCTTTAGCTACGTTTGTTAAAGTTCACATTGCAAAAGCTAGATTAGACATACATAACAGAGCTACAGAACTAACAGCTGAAGCTAAGCTCACAAGGCAGCTGTGTAAGCTACACAGATATATTCTCTACATAGCTATATTAGCAATGTTTGCAAAAGCTCATGTGGCTAAAGTTAACTTAGGTGCATTGGCTTATGTAGTAACATTAATTACCTAGCTAGTGTAGCTATGTTAGCTTAATGCTTTTCTCTGTTTTGTTTATGGAATCTTTCTTGTCTGTAGTCTTTGCAGTGTGGTCATTTAGCTGCCAAACTTTATTAATAAAGTTGAAGTTTGAACAAAATAAATAAAATTCCAAACTGGAAACTTTGTACTGGGAAATTATGGCAGTTCCTGTCTGAGATACACAGCGTCTCAGATGAACGGTCTGCAGCCAGACCCGTTTCCCATGAAAACTGATACAGTTAACATGTAGCTAATGTTAAAGCTAAATAAGCTACGTTAGCTACATAGGTACAATAGCCAAGGATTGTATACCTGTTACAGTTCTGCAAATGTCATAAACCCATATTTTACTATAGTTACATAGCTATCAAAGCTAAAGTGAATGACGTTATGTTAGAAGTTGTTTTTTGTTTTCCAAAGCTAACTAAGCTATGCTAACTACATGACCTACATAGCTTATGTAGCTACATTAGCATTAGCTACATTTGCTGAAGCTCATGTTGCTAAGGCCAAAGCTCCACTGGTTTACATAGTTACATTAACTAGGTAGCTAGCATAGCTACTTTAGCTAAAGCTAGCAAAGCCACTGTTTACGTAGCTACTCTAAAATGCGTCTACATACATACTTTAATCTCTGATCTGACCTCTGACCTTTACTTCTGTTTTATTCATGGACTCTGTCTTAGCCTGCCATGTTTGCAGTGTGGTTGTTTCATGAATGTAACCGCCTGTTTATGATAAAGTTGAATTGAGAAGAACCAGATGCCCTTTGCATTTTTAGCTAAACCAGAGGCATGGCAGGGCTTAGGTTAGGTTTGGACCCACAGGACGTTTTGTAATTTTAACATTTAATTCCTATTGTGTTAATAAGTTATGATAATGGGAACATGTCAAAAATCCGTTTAATTAGGAGAGTGAATCTTACACAGTCTCCATGTGTATCAAATGAATGTAGTGATAGAAAACTAAAAGATGTATCACCAGTTAAACCTGCTGACAAGTGATAACACTTATCTGTGTGTTCCTCGTCATCCGATAACAGTACTCATAATTTTATGATCCTTACATGATGGAGTGTCTTGGGAGTATAAACAATAGCAGGAAGGTGGAGCATCAGTGATGAAAAAATGGGGATGTGCGTGTGTCCGTCATTGTGAGAATGGCTTATATACCAAACTGTACGTCCATCACACCAGGTAGTCACAGGCTCAGCTGCACCAAAGGGACAAGTACACCTGCAACATAGTAGAGTTTAGATTCTAAGCCAGCATGTCAGGGGAAGAAACCAAGGCTGAGGTCTTCACCATAACTGAGGAGACAGAAGTGAGACACATGAGCAAGAAGAGCTGCATCTTTGAGAAGTTTGTGCAGCCCTGCCTGGCCGAGCTGTTCGGGACCAGCCTGTTTGTGTTTGTGGGGTGTGCGTCTGTTGTTGGAAATGCAGGGACTGTGGGTGTCATCCAGCCTGCTGTGGCACATGGACTGGCGTTGGGGGTGCTGATCATGGTGTTTGGGCAAATAAGGTAAAGGCTGAAGATATTTCATTTTGCAGTTTGTTTAGAATTTGGGATAAATTGTTGCTTTGTGGCTACATTTTTCTTCTTACCATATTTACAAGATCTAATATTTTGAAAATCCTTCTTCATTCACTCTCCTTAAGTTTGTTAAAGTTAAAATTTCCATTAAAATGTTAGAAAATTGACTGTATTATAAACAGAATTCAACTGACAAGCACAAAAACATAGTTTCATGTTTGTTATAATTTTTAGTCAATCATTGATTCTGCTACTCGACATGACAAAGTTAAGTACACATACCAAGAATTCTGTTAATCCCATCACAGATAGGTGTTATCATTATCTGTTCAAAACATCCCTGGAGGGATAAAGAGTAAAGTTTATCTGGTTTTATTGCAGCGGGGGGCACTTTAACCCCGCCGTGTCTCTGATGGCGTACCTGTGTGGAGGGATGGAGCTGCCTCTGCTGGTGCCTTACATCATGGTTCAGATGGTCGGAGGGATGGCCGGTGCTGGTTTGACCAAGGTGAGGAAAGTGTACGGAAGCCCAGTCCTGCCAAAAAAGGAGCTTGTGAAAGAACAAAGCAGGGCTCTAATAGTTTTGGATTTTTCATTAGTCTTCATTTTATTTAGTCTTTACCTTTGTTAAAATTTCAGTTTAGTTTTTATTAGTTTTTACTGCTGGTTTGTTAGTTAAGTGTAGATTTTTATTTTGCAAAAATGCTTTGTTTTAGTTAAGTTTCTTTTAGTTTCAGTGTTAGTTTTACTTTTTTGGGAAACATGGGATACTCTTCAGGGCCCTGACCCAAAAAGGGTCTTCACTTTTCCTTTAATTTATTTAATTTTAGTTTCTGTATAACACCTAAGACCTAAAATTAACCATTGTGTTAAGTCTTCTAAAATCAAATCGGGCCACTCTACTCTCTCCAGGCTTAGTCAGTCTGCTGCTGGCAAAGACTAAAACTAAGGAGATTTTCTCTCTAATTATATTTTATTTTAGTTAGTCTCGTCAGCACAGAACTAAGTTTAAGTTAGTTTTCATTTTTCTTGTAAAGCTTAGTTTTTATTTTTTAGTTTTGGTTATTTGGTTAGTTTTAGTTAACTATAATAACCTTGGAAGACAGGAAGTCTATCCACTTCAAAATATTAAATAATAAAATTTTAGTTAAAAATAATTTTTAAAAAATATTGACACAACTGTCTCAGTTAAGCTTTAATTTTTATGCATTTTTAAAATCTCCTATTTATTTGAGATAAGCAGGACATGATAATTATGATAACTGAATATTGTTTTTTAAACAAGTAGTTTTGAAAATGTATGTCCTCATATTTTACTAAATAACAAAGGAAAGACAATTTTTAGACACTGTTGGCAGTTCTATAAAACAAGAGTAAAACTGAGTTGGAAATATTCTTAAATAAAAAACAAAAAAAGTTCCTATTTTTTAAAAATGTCTGCATATCCATAAACACTTAAGGTACACATTTTTTTTCTTTTAACAATTTTTTAAACTTAAATCTTGCTTTATATTTCCACATTTTCCTAATGTTTTTGTCTTCAAATTCTTCACTCCTGACAAATTTGTTCTTATGATGACATTTTTGTATGATATTTTTAGTTTTTAAGTATTATGTTACTTAAAAACTAAAAATTTAGTTTTTTATGTTATTGTTATGTTATGTTTATTATGGTTTTCTATTTGTAAGTACATTTTTTGTTGTAAAGACATACATTTATTTGAACTGGTTTCAAAGTCAAGGGTTCATTGGTTTGAATCCACGTTTAATTAAAATAATTTAAAGTTAAAGTAGCAACAGCACTGTTTCAGTTGTGACAGCAGTTATGGTAGAAATAATAAATGTGTTTTTACTAGGGCTGTCAAGATTAATCAAGTTAATTGCAATTCACCGAGGGCTACAATTAGTGAGTTTTTAAAATGGTGATTGATCGCAGGATTTATTGTCCCTTTCAGCACACTTTTGTTAAGTCTCTGCAACATCTCTGTGCAGTCACAGTGCCACCGAGATGTAAAATAAATCCACCACTGCTTCTTAATTTCTCACGTCACTTTTCTGTTCCCTTATTTTCCTGTTTAATCCATAACAAGCTCCTTTTTCAATGGTTAAGTTCATGGCATAATCCTTGTTCTACCTATAAAAGCAGGTGTGATTCCAGACAGGAAGTCAGTGACCTTCCATTACAGACAAGAACATTTCTGAATGCAAATAGTGGAATTTTAAAATGCTATAAAAAGGGTGCGATTAATCATGATTGACAACAGAAATTCTAAGATGAACCACAAATAAAAATTGTAATCTTTTGACAGCCCTTGTTTTTTCCTTTTTTTTTCCTTTAAAACACATCAATTAGGTATTTTTAAAAAGTGCAACATAAAACTTTGCAAAATTTTTATTTTTATTTCTTGATACAACAAGTTTACTTTTTTGTTAAAATTTTATCAAGTTCTTCAAAACAGTAAAGTATAGTAACCTTCAGTGGAAACACATTTGTACATTGTAATTTACTCTGTTTTCCCATGATGGTTTTTTTTCTTCACGTTTATTACTCATTATGTTGGAATAACAACAATAATATTCCTCCAATAAATAGTCAATTTAAGTTTTTTCTTACTCAAGGTCCCAATAATTGGATTGAGAACCCTGGTAGATGATCTTGGGAAAAGAACCAGAAAAACAGAATGAAATCTAATGAATAGGAGTCCACTTAGGACTTCCATACAAGAATGTGTTGAATTTTTATACTTAAATTATGAGATAATATTTAGTATTTAAGTTGCTTTCTCCTTATTTTCAAAGTAAGGGGAAATCAGAGTAAATAACTTAAGAATACTGTCTTAATGATTAGAAATATTGACTTTATTGTCCCTTTATTCTGACTTTGAAAGTTAAAATCACAGTCATGAGGTAACTCATGTTCATGGCCTCTTTTTTCATTTGAATTTTTCACCTTTTAAAACAGTCCCCTGTGTTTTAAATGAAACATCTGTCATGCTTTGACCAAAATATAAAAAAAATGAATATTTTAATATGGACTGTAGTCCAGAGTCCTTGAATTTGTAGCCAACCTCTGGTTCATGTCTACATTGGCTTCACTTTTGAACACTGTTGCTCTACTTTCTGTGTTAAATTGGCATACTTTGCTGACTCAAGAGTTAAAGCTGAAAAGTTTCCCTGTATTCAAGCTAATCATTTACTGAAAGCTTAATTTTCTCCCTTTCCAGGCGATTTACCCTGATAGCGTGTATGCTGCTTCCCTTGGAGGAGCCTTTGGCGTAACCGCCAACACTCAAGCTGAAACCACGCTGGCAGAAGTGATCATGACGATGTTTCTCACCATTGTAGTGTGCATGGGGGCCATCAACAGCAAAACCAGCTCACCATGGGCTCCTTTCTGCATCGGCCTCACTGTGACAGCCAACATACTTGCAGGGTAAGAGCTTCAGCAGAAAACCTTCTGTGATCCTATTAATGCTAAACAGGTCATAGAAACTGTAGTATGTTTTAAAAGATCATGACAGCAAAGGGTTGTTTTTTCTATTAAAAGCATTGTTGCTGTTAAATTATATTTTCTCCAAGTTTTATTGAGGTTTTATTGAAAACTACAAGTGAATACATTCTAAGTGTCTCTGAGCGTTCTCTCTTTTAAACCTTTTTTATAGACTCAGTGATGTGACAGTGCTTTATAGGTTTTGGCTGTTACCTTTACAGGGCTGGCTGAGGATCAAAAGAGTTTATGGTGCATTTATCACGCTTTGCATTATAAACCTGTTTGATACAGGCAGCAAACCCTCTATTTTGATATATAAATGCAGGTAAATTGTGTTGTTGATCTGTGCTCCTTGTCGTTTCAGAGCAACGATATCTGGAGCTTGTATGAACCCTGCACGAGCCTTCGGTCCTGCAGTGGTTGCAAACCACTGGAGCCATCACTGGATCTACTGGGTGGGACCAATTTGTGGTGCACTGCTCACTTCTAGCTTTATCAGGTATGTATCATGTAAACCACACAGTAGACAATGTTTCTCTGTCTTCTTTTGCTATAAAAAGAAGTCAAAATACCCCCATGGGCACTGGTGATCTAATTTAGATATTGTGTCATTGTGTCACATCCACTGCTTTATAAAATAAAAAATAAACAATGAATTAATTTCTCAGAAAAAATTGAAACTGAACAAACCCAGCATGACACTTAAGGTCACAGAAGAGTCTGGGTTGGACACAAAAATCTATTTAACATTTATTTTAATTCTATGCTTTGACCCATGTACTGTACCATCTCTACCATCAGGGATCATAAACTAGCCACCTGGGGTCCAAATCAGGCCCCCCACGTCTTCCCATCTGGCCCCCAGAACATTATGATTCAAAACGTGCAGAAGAAAAAAAAATTGTATTTTTTTACTCCATATAAAACAACCCCAAAACAACTGAGATTGCAAAAATGTAATCAGGAATGGCTTTGTTTCATCCATTTTTCAGAAATCTACCCGTCAGCCATTATTTTCAAATATAATGCATGTTAAACACGTATTTATCAGTGCATTTTTTATTGATAAAAACCTGCTGTTTTCTGTGGAAACAGGTTTATCTGAAGTGCAGTTTTTCTGCTTGGGCTTTTCACTTACCACCACACAGCATATTAGCATCAAACCCAGTGAGAGACAACATGACAGCTGCAGCAATATTCAACTAAAATAACTCAATCGTCCCCTTGTGGCTGGCTGCTGATCTCAACGTTAGAGCCTAAAAAGTACATGCATTTGAAATAAAATACAAATGATATGTCGACTAGACTATTTTTAAAATTTATTTGTTTTAAATCGAGAGTCCAGACCCCCAAAATGCCTGATTAGGAAAAAGCTGGCCCTTGTACAAATGTAGTTGATGACTCCTGGCCCAGGGTGCGGTCCAGGCTGGTAATAGGGTTGCTTCCAGCCCATGTTCATACTGTAGATGTTCCAGGACCTGAAAAATGGTGGCATATCACTAGGGTTGAAAAAGCCCAGACAAAAGAAATAATGTTGAACTTCACCTCATGCGTCAACATGTGTTAAGCTTGACTCTGGCTGCCCTTAAACTCTCTCCAGGTTTATGGCTCATCGAGCCATGTGATGAATCCTGAGGGCCCTACATGTGGAAAACTTATTTACATAACTACAGTTTATGTTTTTGCATGCAGAAAGCAAATATAAATACATTGCAAATATTCATGAAAAATTTAACCCAATTAACTGATTTTATCAAACCTTGATGATACTTAACATCTGGTTTGGTGAGAAATATTAACCATAAAAAAGCAGGCACCCATAAACAGAGGCTACAGTCCTCAATGCACAGGTTGCGGGGCAAGACAGGAATCAATTCTGTGAAAACTTCAACCCCATAAAATAAGATAAAACTCAATTAAAACTTGAAGCAGAAAGTGCACTGTTAAAAATGCGTTTTTGAGAGAGATTTAAAACAGTAGGGATCCTGTAAGCCTGACCTCTTAGAGTAATTTTGGTAGGCTGGCCACTCCTGCGAAGGTTCACCACTGTTCCAAGTTTTCTCCATTTGTGGATAATGGTTCTCACAGCAAGTCCTGAAAGTGCTTTAATAAATTTTTTTTTTTTTTTAATTTCTACAATAGAGTGGGAGGCAGTGAAGGGAGGCTGAAATAGGAGTTATATGCTCTTTCTTTCTTGTTTTGGTGAGGAGTTGCATTGTAGAGCAGCTTTAAGGCTTTGTCATCAAAATCAAGGATATACATATATATACATATATATATATATATATATATATACGAGATACGAGATATATACGATTTACAGTCGTCCAGATGGGAGGAAATAACAGGGTTCATTCCAGAGTAGTAGAAACGGTTGTAAAAAAGTACAGATAACATGGTTACTAATATGCATATGTCAGGGGACAACAGCACAGTTCATTCGTCATTGATATCATTATTCAGCACAGAGAGGTTTCCAGTTTTCAGTTCATATGCTTCACATGATGCTGAAAGGTCAGCGTTCTAGGTGACTGTCTTCTACAGATAGAGAGGAGCTGATAACTAGCTGGTTCTAACCTGAAAGTTATGAAGCATATTCATCCCATATGTTGTCTCCAAGTATCCACTGAGCTTCAGTCTTACAGTACACACACAAACTGTGATGCTTTAGCTCCACCCAATGAGCTTTGGGGTTTATGACAGCCTGACCTCCTGCCTACTAAGTGTGTTGCCTGCCTTGTGGACATTGTTTGTATCTTTGTAGTCAGTTTGTGTCTCTTTAAAGCTTTATGTCTCTTTTGGGTAGTTTTAAGTCTTTCAGTTGTTATTTAAATCTACAGGTGATTATTTGGTGTCTCGTTTTGGCTGTTGTATACCTTTTTGAGTTTGTTTGAAACTGCTCTGTAGGGTTTTTTTTTCTCTTTTACAGCATCTACAACCCCTTGGTTAGTTTACCTTTTTGTTGACTTCATAAATCAATCATGGCTAATAGAATTTGTTGTTTTGACCCCAAAATTAAAAAAAAAAAAACCCACTGCAATATCAAAGTGGAAACAGGTTTATACAAATTAATGTCAGTTAAATGAAATAATGTAAAATAAGTCGCTGCATAAATATTTATCTTCTTTAAAGTGACTTACCTAATTCAACAGAGGTCCAGCCACTTACTGCCAGTAGTCTCACAATGATTAACAAATGTGTCTCAAGTGATTGTAGTATAAAGACACCTGTGTCTGGAAAACCCAGTCACTGGTTAATCAGTATTCCTAGCTGCCATTACACCATGAAGACAAAACAACACTCCAAGCAAGTCAGGTAAAAGGTTATTGAAAAGTATAAGTCAGGAAATGGAACCAAAAAAGTTACAAGGCCCTGAACATCCCCTAGAGTTCAGTTTAATCCATCATCAAGAAATAGAAAGAATGTGGCACATGTGCAAATCTGCCAATATCAGGCCGCCCTCACAAATTGAGTTACAAGCTTCAGCAGCTGAGATGGGAGAGACTCTGCAGACAACAACTGTTGCCCAGGTTCTTCACCAGTCAAAAAGCTTTTTAGGAGAGTGGCAAAGAGAAGCCACTGTTGAAGAACTTACTCTAAATCTGGAGTATAGTTTGCCAAAAGGCATGAGGGAGACTCCATGGTCAAGAGGAAGAAAGGTCTCTGGTTTGATGACACCAAAACTGTGCTTTTTGGCCATCAGACCAAAGACACTGTTGGGTAGACACCAAACACTGCACATCCCCACTGTGAAGCACAGTGGTTGTAGCATCATGCTGTGGGGATGCTTCTCAGCGGCCGGCCCTGGAAGGCTTGTGAAGGTTGAGAGAAATATGAATGCTGCAAAATATAGGAAAATCTTGGAGGCCAATCTTATTCAGTCTGCAAGAGAACTGCGGCTTGGGAGAAGATTAATTTTCCAGCAGAGCAAAGTAAAACATCCGAGGGGGTGAATTCTTTATTGGTACCATTTAGTTGTTGAACATCTTTATGTTGTTATTTCATCCCTGTCTCTGTAATTTGACTTTAACATCCACGGGTAGTTGCGTTACACCTCACTTTTCCCTTTTTTAAACTTCATGTTACTATGTTGTATATTTTGGGGTCATTTTGTTTGTGGCCTTTTGTTGAGTTTCCAATCAAATAATGATTTCAAAACAGCCCTGGGCCTGTTCCTCATACACGCCTCTTCAGAAAGCCTTGTTCTATTATGGCTCATGCTGCTTAGTTATATTAACTAAGTGTCATTTTAAATCAAATATAATAAATTTAACAATTTTATTTTTCCTGCAGGTTGTTGTTTGGTGACCAGAAGACCCGAATTTTATTGAAGTAAACAACTTATTAATTGAAGAAGAAGAAGAGCAAGAGGACCTCTCAACTGATATTTTATAACTTTTATTTTATTATTCATACATCTCTCTATCATTAGGATGTAAAATTGAACATTTTAAGAAAAATGCACAAATATAGTTTTCTCATAGGACTAGATTGGTCTGATGATGTCTCTTTGACTGTCATACTTGTAATTTGAAATGTATTTTTTATGATTTTTTTAAGGATTTTTGTGTTTGTTGATGTGCCTAACATTAAGTTACTCTTAAATATAAATTATGTCAGTTAGAAAATATCCAATGACATTTGATAATAAATTCCATACATAAAATTTAATAGGACTGATGACACTTTGTTATCTATTCACTGTCTTTTTGTACCCAGTGTTTGGGTCAAAGTCCTGATGGGGAAAATATACTTTAATGGCTTTATTACTTGAAAAATGGGGCAAGGACAGGACACTGAACTATACAATAAAGCTAGGTAAGAATCATTAACAACTTAGTTTCCATAATCTGAAATAAAATGCTGTAAAGTATCCTAAAGATATGTATTTTATCATTGAGATTTAAAATATAAAACACTGAGAAATAAGGCTGCAATAATGATGAATTGATTACAGTGAATGTGCAGCTGAAAGACTTCAGCATTCTCACAAAGAGACGGCATATCACAGTTTTTGTGAAATTAAGAATGAGTGATAAAATGCCATGGTGGTGTAAAAGAAATGAGAAGGTCATGGATGTCAGGATGAGAAGGGGGGAATGACTCCCTGCAGAAAGCTTAGGGTTAAACCTTAGATGCTGTGATAAAGGTCTGAGTCTTACATTTATTAAACCAACACTTTAACAGGTGAGCAACAAGCGCATCCAGATCTGGATAAATCACAAAGCAAAAAGCTAGAAACCTTTTTGCTACAGGTTATAAAAAAAGACTTAAATTATTACTGTTGCCTCTAACACAACCTACAAAAGAAGACAAGACCTTCCAATGACAGGACTGATCTTTCCTGCTGTTGAATTACTGAAATCACCTCCATGCAGCAGGTGTCAGATAAAAGAACTTTAAAATACAGCTAGTAGGGCCTTTCAGTCACTAGACATAAGCCCAACCAGCGTGAACCTTTTTAGCCCTGCTAACAGAATGTCTGTCGCTGTAGGTTTGTGCTAAAAAAAAAAATCCTAACTGGCTTATACGTGTATCGATACAGATGTTACAGAATTGGTATGGCTGCAAATGCTGCAGTTACAAAATAAGCATCCCCTATAGTGCGTTGAGCAAAAAAAAGCCAATAGGTGGCAACAGATGTAATGCTACATGATGCAGTGCATGTTTCAGATCAATACGGGCCAGCATGCAGAGAAAGTTAATCTCCTGGAGGCAAAGATAAAAGATAATTTCAGGTTCTTTTAAAAGCAGAAAGCTGGTTGTAAGACATGAGTCATGCAATATGAAAGTGGTGCAAAAGCAAGGTAAAATCCTGCAGCAACACAAACATTCATTCATTCTACGTATGACAAGGCACCAAGCTAATTAGCAGTTAGCAACGACAGCCATGCTCACTACACTGGGCTGATTTGTGCTGTCACAACAAGCACTGCATGATGCAGTATTGTCAAAATTTCCCTAAACTTCCAAACAAGATCAGAAAATCATAGCTGCCCTTGAACACCTCATTTGTAAAGACTTGAGCCATATAGCATGGCTCCTGTCCACAGGAGCAATTTGGCACTTTAAACCCATTGTTGCCATATTTTGCATTTGTCCTACTTTTTTGCCACTTTCTGTCCATCTTTTTTTTTTTTTTTTTTTACTTTTCTGCCTCTGTTAACCCATTTTTGCTGCTTTTTATCAATTTATGCTGCTTTTACCAATTTTTCCACACTTAACCAATTTTTGCTACATTTTTGCCACCTTTATTTTTTTTTTGCAGCTGTACATTCATCTTTACCACTTTTTTCCCACTGTTTATTCATTTTTACTGCTTTTTCCAGTTTTTTAATCCCTTTGTGCCTCTTCCCCCCAACTTTTGCCACTACTTTTGGTCATTTTAACCCATTTTGCTGTTTTTTTTTTCTTTTGCTTCTTCTTTTTTCCACTTTTAACTCGTTTTTGACAGTTAATTGGCACTTTTATCCTGTTTTGCCATACTGTGCCCATTTTGGCCCCATTTTTTGTCACTTTTAACACTGTTTTGCTAACCTTGCAGAGCAAATGGATCCGCCCATTTCCTCATTTTTCACTGGCAAATCCATCTTGCAAAGCTCCCGTCTGAACTGTTTGAGCCCGGTTAGAAAGTGACAGGACCAATCAGTGACGAGGGGCCGTATTCTCTGGCGTGGCGGAGTCGTGACATAAGCAAGCAGCAACAAGAGGCCAGACATCAGTGACATCAGTGTGGATGCTGCTAAAGCGCCAGATTTATCAGAACCTGATGACATTTCTTTGTTAAAAGAAGAACAAAGAACAGCAGTGACAAAAGTTGTGTACTGACATGTCTATAGCGGCCATGGTTCGTGTTACTTCTTGGTAGCTGCGCACGCACACCTTGATAGCGGCTACATCACATGTTTTGTTGCTCTGGTGACCCGTCAAAATGTGACAGACAGAACGTTCATCCAATCACACTCCTAGTGTTTTTTCAAATCCTCTGCCCTTTACCAAACGCTTAGTATTAAAGGTTTTCCAAATGGATGTGTGAAACACATCCATCTGGCGTGTCAGGTTACTTTTTTGCTGCTTTTTGCCATATTTCTAAAATCAGTTTCTGCTGCTTTAACTATTTTTGCCACTACTTTTTGCTACCTATTTTTGCTGTTTGTGGACCTTTTTTGCCTTTTTTTGGCCACTTTAACCTTTTACGCAACTTTCCTCTAATTTTTTACCACTTTTCACCCATTTTTGCCTACTTTTGCCTTACATTTACAATAATCTTATTCATTTTCTATTTAAGTTGTCTCAGTTTTTCTGCTGTATTGTCTGGCATCATGATATTTGTTCACGTCATGGTTTACCTTTGAACTCGGTTGCTTTCATTAAGTCCACTTTGGCTGAAACAGCGAAGGATGGTCTGTTCTGACACTGATGTACCTTGACCTTGGAGTTCATCTCTAATCTCTTTGGAGTGGTCTCTTTGGTTACCATTTGTTTTTTTCAGTCTCTTCAATTTGTCATCAATTTTCCTCTTGCAGCCGTGTCCAGAGAGCCTGGCTACAGTCCTGTGGACGTTAATCATCTGGATAATATGTGCAGCTGTTGTCACAGAAAGATCAAGCTGCTTGGAGATGGTCTTACAGCCTTTACTTTTAACATGCTTGTCTATAATTTTCTTTCTAATCTCCTGGGACAACTGTCTCCTTAGCTTTCTGTGGTCCATGTTCAGTGTTGTACACAGCATGACACCAAACAGCAGTGACTACTTTTCCCCCTTAAAATAGGCAGACTGACTGATTACAAGTGTGAACACACCCCTGATGCTAATTAGAGGACACACCTTAGATTAACATGTCCCTATGGTCCAATTATTTTACAGCTTTTTTGGGGGTACCATCAATTTTGTCCAGGCCAGTTTCATTATTGTGTTTTTTAAAATGATTCCATTGAACCACAGTTAAAAATCAATGTCTGATTTTCATGAGTTCATTTTCAGTCATTTTTTATTAACTTCAAGTTATTTTAGTGAGCATTGTGGGTTTTCTTTCTTTAACCAAAGGGTCCCATAATTTTGTCCATGTGTGAATAGTGAATAATTAACAGTTGTAAAGTAAACGCTTATGCTTAATATATATGATAATCTGACTGTTGCTCTAATAGGGTTTATGGTTGAAGTAAATAGCATATAGAATGAATGAACTACTAGCCTTCTGTATTGTGTTTGCATCAAAACTAGTAATATTACTGTACCCTTTAAGCCATTATGTTTTTTAAAATTCTCACAGTGCCTTCACTGGCTGCGCCTTCTTTCATTTAAATGTGTCTATGAGGGGAAGGTGTGCAGGCACTACAGGTGTTTGATGAAAGTGCATTAGCACTCAGAGACCTTTGCTTTTTGGGTGCCAAAGTGCACCAAAAAAATCAGCAAAGAGGTACATCATTGTGTTTTCCACTGGTGGGCTCCAAAATTAGTGCTAACTGAAAGCTCTTTACAGGGGCTTTAAATAAATATAGAAAAAACAATTAGGATATTTATCTATTAATATTCTTATAGAGGAAATGTTAAGTCAAATAAAATCAAAATCTACAACTATTTAAAAAATATTTCAGTTTACTCTTTACATGTGGGGCTTTACTTTAAAATAAAATAACATATTCTAATGTTGGTGAGTGCAACCTGCTGAGAACACACGTGGGTCTTCAGAGTGAAGATTACAGAGAGCTGTGAAGTCTATGGTCCAGCTCTTATCTAAATGTAAGTAAGCTAATGGTGTTAACTCTAGGAGGGCCTATGAACTCCAGTGAAAAAAAAAATCGATGATTATATGGACTTCTTGAACCCCTCGAACTCATCTGGCCTCACCGATTGAGGTAAAAAGCATTTTTATCATACAGATCTCACAGGCTCTCTCCTTGAGAATCTGGATTACCTGGCTTTACTAATCTACAGGTGGAGCAGTGCAGGTGACAGAGAACTTGTTTGGGCGGAGATTGTTATGCTAAAAGGAATCATAAAAAAATCCTTCACCTTTAATGTTTTATGGCGCTGTGAAGCAATTCAAGTTCAGTGTTACAGGTACTGGTGATAATTTTAAATGACCACAACAGCTCACAGGGACCTTGACTTAGTCTGCTGACTGAACACCGTTGAGGTACCAGAGGTGCAGTTAGACTGTCTGCGGTATTAATCCTGTTACAGAAGTCCCTCATAGAAATTCAAACAGACACCAATGGGAATCCAGAAAATGGAAATGGAAGACACAGATGCTACTCTGATGGAGAAGGGAAGGAAATCAGCAGCGTCCAAACCTCCAAACAAATATGAGAGGCTGTTTCAACCTTGTCTGGCTGAGATAGTGGGGACCATGTTCTTCGTATTCATCGGATGTGTGTCAGTCATTGAGAATGTGCCTGCAGCTGGACGGCTACAGCCAGCGCTGGTGCATGGACTGGCTGTTGCTGTGATGGTAGCCATCATGGATAAGATAAGGTAATTTTGTAGTAGTTTTAGTGTGAGTATTTTTTGTGCTTGCTTTGTTTTTTGTGCAAAAAATGCATCATATTTGACATATTTCAGACTGCTCTGACTGTTATATTACCCAGTTTGATTTTATATTTTCTTTGTTTCCTCTCTACCTAAAGTGGTTCCCATTTCAACCCTCCCTTCACTATTGCCATATACCTGTGTGGAGGCATGGAGCAGAGGCTGGTGATACCCTATTTGGTTAGCCAGCTGATTGGAGGAGTGCTGGGAGCTGGAATGGCCAAGGTTAGAGTGTGTGAGTGAGTGAGTGAGTGAGTGAGTGAATTGAGTGGACTTGAGTTAAGTTAAATTAAGATGAGTTGAGTGGAATTGAATTGAATTGAATAAGGAAAGGTTAAGTTAAGTTTAGTTAAGTTAAGTTAAGTCTGGTTTGATTAAGGTGAGTTGAGTTGAGTTGAAGTTGAATTGAATGAGGACAGGTTAAGTTTAGTTAAGTTCAGTCTGGTTGAGTTGAGTTGAGTTGAGGTAAGCTACGTCAGGTAAAGTTGATCTGCGCTGAATTGAATTAGGAAAGGTTGAGCTAAGTTTAGTTAAGTTAGGATAAGTTAAGTCTGATAAAGTTGAGCTGGGTTGAATTGAGTTTAACTGAATTAGTAAAAAGGTTAAGTTAAGTTTAGTTGAGTCTGGTAAAGCTGAGTTGAGTTGAATTAGGAAAGATTAGGTTAAGTAAGTTAAGTCTGGTTGAGTTAAGTTGGTTTAAGTTGAGTTTAGTTGAGATGAGTTGTTGAGTTGAGCCGAGTTGAGTTGAATTGAACTAGTAAAGGTTAAGTTTAGACTGATAAGTCTGGTTGAGTTGTGTTTTTAAGTTGAGTTGAGTTAAGTCAGGTAAAGTTGAGTTGAGTTGAGTTGTTCAGTTGAATTTAATTAGGAAAGGTTATGTTTGTTAAGTTTAGTCTGATTAAGTTGAGTTGAGTTGAATTAGGAAAAGTTTAGTTTTGTTTAGTTAAGTCTGGTTTAGTTGAATTGAGTTGAGTTGAGTTGAGTAAAATGAGTTAACATAAATTTAGTCCAGTTTACCTGCATTGTGTTGAGTAGAGTTGAGATGAGTCAAGTTGGGGCTAGGTTAGGTTAAGCTAAGTCAAGTCAGGTGAAGTTACTTAAAATTAAGTTCAATAAGATCAGTTAAATAAAGTTGAGTCAGGTTAAGTTAATTTGCAATGAGGTGATGTTTGTTGAGTTAAGCTGACTTACGTTAAATTAAGTTGAGCTGACTTAAGTCAGGATTAGGTTAGGGGTAGGTTAGGTTAGTTTAGGTTAGGTTAGGTTTACTCTAGTCATGTTAAATTACGTCAATAAAATCCAAGGGATGTCAAGTTGAGTTAAATCTAGTTAAGTGGAAAAAGAGCCAGCTCATTTTAGGACAGGCTAATTATAGTAAAACTAAGTTAATTCAAGTTTAGTCAAGTCACATTCAATAAGTTGGGCTAATCAAAATTACTGTATGTGAAATAATATTAATTTAAGATAAGTTATATTAGAGAGAGTCATATAACATTCTTTACTGTTCCCTGTTGCATGATGAACATCTTTAGTTGTTCTTTAACTTGCTGTGGGCACCCACTGTGCAATAACTCAAACTCTTGGCTCTTTTGGACACACATAGTATGCAATGTTGCATGTCCATTAATACCTTATTGATTAAAAGCTCACCCCACCTTCATTTCACAGGTGATGACCCCAGCAGAGCGATACATGAATGCCACAGGAGCAGCATTTGATATCATCAAATCAGAGAGTCAGCTGACAGGGGCCATCTTTGGGGAGGTGGCCATGACCTGCCTGGTTACCATGGTGGTGCTGCTGGTGGCAGTCAACCGCAAGACCAAAACCCCACTGGCTCCTTTCCTTGTGGGCTGCACTGTCATCATTAACATCCTGGCAGGGTGAGATAAAGGAGGGGCTCATCCATTGTGCGTCAGTCTTGCCTTAAGCTGTTACACTGGACTTTAGTGAAGGTCAGTTAGCAGCTACTTTCACTCAGAAAAAGCATAGTGTGCACGCAGAATATCATCTATTGCAGAAATTTATAATTAAATATAAGGGGGGAAATGTATGTTTTACAAAGGAAACTCAACTTGAACATGAACTCTGACCTTAACTGAGTCAAGATGATCTAAAACCTTTAAGTGTGACTAATACAGTGCCTGTGAAAAGTATTCACCCCCTTGGATATTTTATCCTATTACTGATTTTAGAAACCAATTATTGTCATATGGCTTAAATGTTTCAATGATAAGTTATTTCTTTTTGTGTTTTAGTGCTTTTTAGATGCGGTATTCAAGGATATTTAAAATCTTTTTTTTAAGGAATATTTCTTATCATGTCATATGTAAAGTATTTGATAATGATTTAGATTATATTATATTATATTTAGATTATATATCCTTTAAACTTTTGCTTTCGATTTATTTATTGATTGTTTAGGAGGATATATCATTTTATTTTTTGTTTGTTTTGTATTATTTTAATTTATCTTTTTGTTTTAGTTTTGTTTGTTACTTTTTGTTTATATATTATGTATGTTTTGTGCTATTATATTCTGTATAAAAAGATATTAAAAATCTTTTAAAGGGAATATTTCTTACCCGTGTAATACAATAATGTGAAAGATTATTTTCAGAATGTATTCTGTAATAAATAAAACTTCATGTAACTTTATTATTAAGATAATCTTTTTTAACTTTTGCTTTCAGTTTATTTATTTATTGGTTAGTAATATATATTATTTCAAATTTGATTTATTTGTTTATTTTGTATTTATTTTTATTCATCTGTTTGTTTTAGTTATTTTTTTTCTTTCTTTTTTTATTAATCTATTTATTTTTTAAGTCTGTATTTATTCATGACTTTATTTTTACGCAGGGGTGACGTTTCAGGGACGTGCCTGAACCCAGCCCGAGCTTTCGGTCCGGCTGTGATGGTGAACTACTGGACCTATCACTGGGTTTACTGGGTGGGGCCTGTGGGAGGGGGTCTGGTGGCCGCTGCTCTGCTCAGGTGAGAGAGACCCCCCCCCCACACCACCACGACCACCACCTATTTTTCTGTCCGTTTGAATAAAACCAACATTGTCTAGTGAGCTCCACACCAACGTTAACAATGTGTCTCTTTGTTTTCAGGCTCCTTCTCGGGGATGAAGAGTTACGAGTGGTTATGAAAACATAACAGCCTGCCTGTGTGTTGACTTTTTTATATGGAGACGTCATAAAAACTGTAAACTGTCTGTGTAATGATACAACGGAACGCAGTCGATCCATGCAATGATGACATGTGATCACTGTGATTTTCTTGTCTTTTCTTTAAATGTCAAACTTTATTCGATCCTTATCTTGTGGATTCTTTGTTTTGAATTAAAGTTGTGAACACATATAGTTTTTTATTTGTGCCCTTGGCACTAAAAAAAATGTGCATGTATGAAGACGCATGACAAAAGACACAAACGACAGTAGGCAGGGGCAGTATGAATTTTAGGCGGCATGCAATTTGATTTTTATTTCATTTTCAAAACGATTGACATGCTCAATTGTTGCAGTCTGCATCCTGCACTTCTGGCAGTTTAGCGGTATTTATCAGAGAGAGCCAGAGAGACGCAGGTCAGGAATTTATCCAGGGAACAATGGACCTCAGGGGTGAAGTCATTCGGGTACATCATGGCCATCACCACAAGAATGCAGTGGGACAGGATCTGCGGATAGAAAAAAAATGTCTTACAGCCCGAAATCCAAATTTTGAGAATCATCTTCTCAATATTTAAAAAAAAAATGAAATTTCCCCTCAGTTGTTTACATTAAAATGAAATAATTTTCTTCCATAGTTCAAATTTCTTTAATACAAATGCGTAATTTGTGCGTAAAATCAATTCTGCTCGTGCGTAAATCACATCGATAGGCGCATTTATAGCCCGGATCTCAGTCATGGAGTCAGAGTAAAGGATTTAATATGTCACTGACTCACCCTGAAGTTGGCCGGATCCACCTTAATATTGAAGGCGTGCTGCTCGCTCAGGTCCAGTAAGCCGCTGGTCAAGTCGTCTATCTTGGACACGGCCAGAGCAATTCCACCCATCACCTTCTTTCCGTGGGTCTTCACGGGGGCAGAGTTGTAGCTCAAATCGGGCCAGTGGGAGAAGTAGGTCTTGGTCTGGGGATAGACCCAGAACATCCTGTGGGATTATCATTAGTAGTAGTATTAACAAACTATAAGGATAGGAGTATTTTCCTTCTCTCCATTGATAGTTGACTTCAAATTATTAAAATTTACATCAAACGCATTCACCTGATTGTAAATTTATAAAAAGAAAAAAAAAAGAAATAACATTACCACATATCAATTTAAAAAAAAAAAAAGATAACAGACGACATGAAGGTAGCACGTACCTGTTAAGACCCTCAGTGCCGATGGCATCTGCAGACTTGGAGATTTTGCTCCACAGTGCCCTGACTGTGGCCTTGTCTTTTTCAGTCAAACTCATGTTGTCTCGGTTGTCTTGCCTGAGTCGTATGGTGATCTCTACGGCCACTTTGGACCTCCATTTAAATTCAGTTGCTTCACGAGTCCCACCCACAAGAAAGGATGCCAAGCCGCGCGCGTTGACGCAGATCGGGGCCTTCTGCGAGTCTGATAGAAACTATCAGCAGCTCACATCGTGGGTGGCGATTGGCACAGGCTTTAATGTATGACGAGTCCAAAAATTAAAGATTGTCAGGAGTTAAAGGAGTGACGCAGAATTTCTCTGAGGGTATCTCAGGTCACCGTAGACTCGTGCAGAAGATGTAACTGCGTAAAATTACGCACCAGATTATAACTTCAAGTTTTATATTGATAACTCTCATCAAAAGGGTAGATCACAAAATTGATCATTTACAATAAGTAAGAAAAACACAAAATCGTGAAACTGATGAAGCTCTTAGATATACAGTGCTTAAAACATTTATTAGACCACCCTAACCCTAACCAAAGTAAGGTTTATGCCACAGCTGCTCTAAATTAACAGCATTGGTGATTACCAAAATCATTTTTGATGGTTCTGCAATGGTTAATGCACCAATATGTAGAAGCTCTTTAACCAAAATGATATTTTTAATGCTAAAATAGAATTAATATTGTTATCCATGAATTTTCAAATTGACTGATTTGCAAAAAAACCTGAAAAAATAGTAAAGCACATTAATATTTCTTGATGAATATGTCAAATTATAGTTATTTACTTGCATTCCTGAACAGAAAAATGAGTTTTAGTGGTTGAATGTTATGCTTGATTCATTTCTGACTTCTCAGAGAAGCCCAGTGAGCCGGCTTTGATTTGGGTGAATTCAGTTTGAAATCCCTCATTCCTGTCCAAAATGGTAAAATGTGGAGAGCTCACTGAAAATGAAAGAGTCTGCATTAAAGGTGCAGTGTGTAATATTTAGCCTAGTAGCATTTAGTAAAACAAACAAACTTGGTAAAATGAAACATGATGTCTATAGGTAGGTCTATCCTAATCAGTGTTTATCCACCTGAAAAAAATGTGTTTTTTTAATATTAACTCAGAATAAGCAGTCTATTCATACATGGGGAGGGTCCCCTCCAGGGGCGCCGCCATCTTGAATTTTTGCATTTTGCATGTTTCTCTGGTGAAAATTGTGGCAACCGGTGGGATTTTTAAAAAAGAGTATCTGTGATTTGGTCGCTTCTGTGGCGCCATAGAAACATGCAAAATGCAAAAATTCAAGATGGTGGCGCCCGTGGAGGGGACCCTCCCCATGTATGAATAGACTGCTTATTCTGAGTTGATATTTAAAAAAAACACACACATTTTTTTCAGGTGGATAAACACTAATTAGGATAGACCTACCTATAGACATCATGTTTCATTTTACTGTTTGTTTGTTTTATTAAATGCTAATAGGCTAAATACTACACAATGCACCTTTAAAGCACTTCATGATGCTGGATGGTCTTTGGACAAATATGACAGCTGGTCTAATAAATTTGTTGAGCACTGTGTGACATGTCATGAAATATGCATAGAATTTCAAAATAAAGCGCCATTTCAGTTTCAAATGTAAACATGAATGTGCAAAAGTCTCAGGCCACCTTTGTCGCACCATTCTTTCTGGAAAGAGCCAGAATGGGAGTGGTTTAATTTTCAAGCACGACCAAGACCAAGCAGACAGCTAATGCCGTGTGTATATAAATTTATATATATCTATATACACACACTGTCAAACAATATGAAATAGTTCTTTCAAAACACTGCATTGCTGATTGTAAAACCTCTTCTTTGGCATTTGATTTTGCAAATATCCTTACTTCCTAAAGCTGCAGATATTCAGTGACTGTTAGCAAAGGCCCATTTAGAGGTGAAGTAAACGTGGGAGATGGTCTTAAATGTCATTGTTTACAGCACAGGCTGTTGATCTTTAACTGGATGGGTCACTCACAGTTCCCACCTTAAATTCTGATTTTTTTTTTCTTTTCTTTTTCTGTAGACAGTTGAAAATTAAGAATATAGATTTTGGGGTTGTGATAGACTGCATAATTATTTAATTGTAACATATGTTGTTTTTAAAATTTTAATTTGTATTTTGACTCTATTAGTTAATTTGTATGTTGAGGGCCCAAATTTCTCATACTTTATGATGTGATCATTTTTGTGTTTAATATACAAAGTGTTTACTTTTCTTATTTGACTCATTTTGATATAATTATTCATCATTGCTTAAGCCGTCTTCAAAAACTGAGCAACTATACGAGAAGGTGTCTAATGAGAGAGACCACCAAGACACCAATGACTACTCTGAAGGAGTTACAAGCTTCAGCAGCTGAATACAACTGTTGCCTGGGTTCTTCACCAGCAAAAGCTTTATGGGAGAGGGTCAAAGAAAAAGCCACTGTTGATGAAAACTCTGTTTAATTTTGACTGGAGTTCACCTAAAGGCATGTGGGAGACCCCATGGTCAAGTGGAAGAAAGTTCTTTGGTCTGATGAGACAAAAATGGTGCTTTATGACAATCAGACAAGGCACTTTGTTTGGCAGACATCAAACACTGCACATGACCACAAACACACCTCTGTGAAGCTTGGTGGCGGCAGCATCATGCTGTGAGGATGCTTCCCAGCAGCCAGACCTATCCACACAGACTTAGTGCTGTGATTACAGCCAAAGGTGCATCTACTAAATACTGACTTGAAGCGGGGCAGGGGGCATCCAGGAAGAGGTGCTTATCCTAATAAAACCCAAGCATGATTAGTGGGTGCATTTCCACATCCACTTATAGGCCGAGGCTGCTCTGTGCATGGGACATTTAACCGGCTTTGTCCAATAAAAGGCAGGTTAAATTCTGTTTAAGGCCCTTTTGCTTTAATTTTGACCCCTTATGGTGGTGTTAATATTTCCAGGAGTGTGTTGCACATGTGAAAAGGGCTTGGAATTATTTCATTGTCATGCCGTGATTAATGAAAAGTTTTTAAAAAGACCAGACACATAAAACCTTCAGTTTTAAGTTGTTACATACAAGAATAAATTGCTTGCAAAAACTAACTGGTTACATGTTTTCTTCCAAAAACACAGTTTATATCAAACACACCTTAAGGAAAACCAAACAGTTGTGATGCAATTTCACTCTAAGACAGTGTTAATCAACCCTGCTCAGCCAAAGAGCCTAATTGTTGAAAAATACCTTTGCAAGACCCACATTGAAAGTGGTGGAAAAATGAATTATAGTGGTAATAAAAATAAGTTAAAGCTGGTAAAAGAGCGGTAGAAATGTGGCTAGAAATGGGTGACTGGAGAAAATAGGCATAAAATGGCAAAAACTGGGTGAATAGTCACAAAAAAATGGAAAGAGAAGTGGCAGAAATGTGTGAGAAGTGACAAAAAATGTGTTATAGGTGGCAAAAATGGTCATAAAGTGGCAAAAAAGTTGGCAAAAAAATGAGTGAAAAGTGTTTAAAATGGGCAAAAAGCAGAAAAAAGGTGAGGGAAAGCGATATTTAATAGCAAGAGGCAGCTTAAAAGGGAAAAATGCAAATTGCAAAAAGCAGGATACAAGTGGCAAAAAAAGGCAGAAAGTGGCAAAAAGAAGAGGCAAAAGTGGGCTAAAAGCAGCAAAAAATGATTAAAAGTGACAAAAAATGAATTTAATGGCAATGGAGACATACACATAATAAAGGCTGACAATTAAATTTGACAATTAAAGCCTTCTGTATATGTGTGGGAAACAAACTGATTAATGTGACCTGCAATGGATAATTTCTGAGGTCAAAGTTCACCTTTTTAAAGGTTTCCTGGGGGGATAATATTTAAAATTAAGGCATAAAAGAGCCACAAATCATGACAAAAGAGCCACACGTTCTCACGTGCTCTACGATATTTTCATTTTAGTGCCTCAGGGCATCTTGTGGTTAAATGCAAGCATTTTAACAGTACACCTGCAACATAGAGCTTTAAGGATAAGAGAGAGGGGACTAGAGTGAGAAAATGAGAAATATTGGATGTAGTGGAAAAAGTCACAGCAGAGAGGAAACCCACCACCTCTTTTTTATTTTTTGCATTTCTTGGATTTAGCTGAACTTTTTGGCTAAACTCAGACCCCCTGGACTTTGAAGCTGTAGGACTAACATACACACTTGTTTGCATTGTTGTCTCATCATCTACAGAGACGATTTACTTTATTTTCAGTAAGTTCAAAACAAGTTTGAACTTTGGAACAGGGCTTTCTCTGTGTCTGCAGTCATATTTTTATGGGGCTAAATGTTACTTTCGAATGAAAAATTATATGCATAACCTTTATCAGCAGCTAAAAGTCCACTTGATTAAACATATGTGGGTTTTGGCAGTGCATGCCTGGGTGGAGGGGGCGCTGCTGCAGATAACACCAGTGTGCTTCTTCAGATAACACTGGCATGAAGGACTGCTGCTGCTGCTTGGCAAATTCAATTGCATTAAGTGAAGTTTAAAAATGACATAGGCATAAATGGATTAGAGCAGGCCTGATGATTCCTACCAACACATATTCATGGCTCTAACAAAGTCTGCAAACTAGAAAGATGAGATCATCTAAACATGACTGAAAACATTGTTTAGAGTCAATAAATAATGCTGGCAGTAAAATCAAATCAAATAAATATATAAAGGACAGCAATCACATTGTATAGCGTCTATTGTGGCCCTGTTATGACATGAAAAGTTTGCTAACCTTCATAGTTTCTTCACAATCACAGGAGTTCAATCCAACTTGTCCATATATAGCTCATTTAAGCCGTAATTGATACGGCATGCTTTTAGAATTAGAATAATTTTAAGAGAACCAAAGAGTGGACACCAATAGCTGGCGTTTCTGTGAATATTAAGGATGATAATAACAAAAGGTTCCAGAAATTTCTCGAGGGGTCAAAGCGTTATCAGAGACCCTCACCCTGGGGAGGGGTTAGCTTCCAAACATTTAAATAGACGGGGGTCCCACTGTGGTAGCATTCAGTCTTTTCTTCTAAGTCTGAGCTCAAATAAACAATATGGTTGTGTGGACGGAGCAGGAGCGCAGCATCATCAACGGCATCTTTGGCGGCTTGAACTATGAAGACATCGGGCCCAAGGCTCTGTGCAGGTGCGGCACAGCTCCAACAGCTTTGATTTGAACAGGAACTTTATATGTTTACAATAATTGTTCTTTATGTTCTTCCTCTCCAGGTGTCTGATCGTTTACCCCTGGACTCAGAGGTATTTCGGTGCCTTTGGTAACCTCTACAACGCCGAGGCCATCAAGACCAACCCCAACATCGCAAAGCACGGCGTCACTGTGCTGCACGGTCTGGACCGGGCCGTGAAGAACATGGACAACATTAAGAGCACCTATGCCGAGCTGAGCGTGCTGCACTCCGAGAAGCTGCACGTGGACCCCGACAACTTCAAGGTGAGGATTTTTTTTTTTTTTTAATTTACGTTTTAAACCACTTTCCATCTCCTTAAATCCAATTTATAATTTCATCCCCAAATATGAAGATGCAAATATAGCAAAGGATATTTTTCTATTCTACAATCATTAAAACCTACAGATTTCACCTTTAACCATAACTGATATCACAACTGCATTAAATGCAATGCACTTCTAAGATTGCAGTACATAAAGAGAGGATTTTTATTTCTTTTTCAGCTCCTGTCTGACTGCCTGACCATCGAGATCGCCGCAAAAATGGGAAAGGACTTCACAGCAGAGACGCAGGCCGCCTTTCAGAAGTTCCTGGCTGTTGTGGTGTCCGCTCTGGGAAAACAGTACCACTAAATGTGCAACAGCAGAACGCCCAAAGGAGGCCTAAAGTGTTTTCTGTGTCTCTTGTTGTCAAAAAATAAAGGCACACTTAAGCAAAACTACTTGTCGCTTGTCTATTGTTTTGATCCAACTTGTGCGTAATTACGCACAGCACTTTATTACACATGTAGGTTTTGCAGTATGAAAACAAGATGCAAAGCAAAATCACACACTCAAACAGTATGTTTTCCTTTTCATAAAGGTAATCATTTTCAAATAAATAAAAAATGAGCTCATTATTTCCCTTTATATGACTACAGTGAATTTGATTGCTATCCTTAGGCGTCATTTTACGTAGAAGATTAATTTAATTCATGAAAACAAAGTATTCTAACATCACGTGTCCATTAGAAGCGAATGCTTAGATCCCAGTGAGAATAAATGATCTTTAATATTTGTCAGAATAAAAAACTTGATCCTTCTGGAGCTTGAGCTTGAGCCAGACTTAATGACCATGCTGACACGCCTAAAACTCTTGATTCGAGTCCAGCTCCAGTATTTGGCACCCTTATGGGCCTGTAACAAACCGATAAAACATTTCTGGGGGAATTTCAGATTAATCTCCAACTCTTCATCTCTAGCCTATCACAGGCCACAACACCCTCAGAATGGTCAGCGTTTAAAGTATTTAAATAGATGGTCTGTAGTCATAAAAAAAAACATTCAGCCTTTTCTTTCGAGTCTGAAGCAAAACAAAGAAGAGTCACCATGGTTGAGTGGACTGACAAGGAGCGCAGCATCATCAAAGGCATCTTTGGCAGCATGGACTACAACCAAATGGGGCCGAGGGCTCTGATCAGGTGTGAAAGCCATCCTCTACCGAGCTGGTAGGATTTCAACAGCCAACCTTTGCCCTAAAACTTTATTTTCCTCCTCCCCAGGTGTCTGATCGTTTACCCCTGGACTCAGAGGTATTTCGGTAGCTTTGGTAACCTCTGCAGCATCGATGCCATCAAGTCCAACGACAAAATCGCAAAGCATGGCGTCACTGTGCTGCGCGGTCTGGACCGGGCCCTGGACAACATGGACAACATTAAGAGCACCTATACCGAGCTGAGCGTGCTGCACTCCGAGAAGCTGCACGTGGACCCGGACAACTTCAAGGTGAGTTTTACAGATTTCTCTCGCTTTAAAATGAGCACATGAAAAACATCCACAAACATGTGTGGTGCAACCTAAAGACACAAATCCACCCAGAGAACAAGCATGATCTTAAATGGAAATCATGTCAGCATGTGCATGAAAACAAACGGCAAAAAAGGAAGAAAAATATTCATGATGCCATAAAATAAAATGCTTTTCATGATCATTTTCAGCTTCTGTCTGACTGCCTGTGCATCGAGATCGCTGGAAAAATGGGGTCTGACTTCACAGCAGAAAAACATGCTGCCTATCAGAAGTTTATGTCTGTTGTGGTGTCCGCTCTGGGAAGACAGTACCACTAAACTTGGCAAAGCAATACAACAAGACGGCAGCTCACGTCTGTCATGTGTCAACTGAATAAAGAAATAAAAGCAAACTGAGGAAAAGTTATGTCGTTGTCCCTTTTTTTCTTTAATTTGGTTTATGCGTAATTACGCACGATGCATTGAAAGAAAGAGATGACGACAGCTCAAGGCTTTACAAGACACATTAAAGTTAGTTGTTTAAAAAATATCACCAGCTGCAAAATAAATTAATATATGTATTGTAATGTCAATATATTCCACCTTCTGCAAAAATATCTCACCTAAAAGGAAAACTAATAGTGTTACCTTCCGCAAGAATTATTTGGTATTTAAGTGGATATGAACATTTGTTATCTTAGATCTGAGTAACCAGCAGGCCTTTGGAGAATTTCTGGGTTATCTACTCCTCATTTCAGACCTAAAGCATCCCCCTCCCTGTCGCCCATTCCTTCAGGGTGGGGTACACTGATAGCTTAAATAGACTGGTGTGGAGCTGCACGAGCATTGAGCTTTTCCCTTCAAGCTTGAGCTTAAACAAGAGTCATCATGGTTGAGTGGACTGACCAGGAGCGCAGCATCATCAACAGCATCTTTGCCAGCTTGGACTATGATGACATCGGGCCCAAGGCTCTGTGCAGGTGCGAAAACCAACGATCATGAGGAGAACAACAAGTTTCACACGAGGAGTATTCAACATTAATGAAGTGTTATTAACGCAGTCGTTCCTCCTCCCCAGGTGTCTGATCGTTTACCCCTGGACTCAGAGGTATTTCGGTGGCTTTGGTAACCTCTACAACGCCGAGGCCATCAAGTCCAACCCCAACATCGCACAGCATGGCACCATTGTGCTGCACGGTCTGGACCGGGCCCTGAAGAACATGGACAACATTAAGAACACCTATGCCGAGCTGAGCGTGCTGCACTCCGAGAAGCTGCACGTGGACCCCGACAACTTCAAGGTGAGGTTTCATGAAGCATTATCTAGAATTTTCTAAACCACTTCCCATCTCTAAAAAAACGAGCAATGACGCAAATACACGAACGATGTTTTTCTTACTTTCCTTTCTGAAATCCTTAAAAGGGGGAAATGTCTGAATCCTCGTTTTACCTTTGAACATGATGACGTCACTGAATATGAAACAAACTTAAAAATACATTGAATTGAAGAGCAGGGAAACCATAACTCATATCAACAAGCAAAAGTTGCAAAGCATGGGGATTTTACGCTATTTTCAAGGACGCCTAATAAACCCATACACGTTCCATGAACGATAACACTCCTATGAAGCATTTCTTCTATTTCGCTCATCTCCTCCAGCTCCTGGCTGACTGCCTGACCATCTGCATCGCCGCAAAAATGGGTAAAGACTTCACAGCTGAAACGCAGGCTGCCTTTCAGAAGTTCCTGTCCGTTGTGGTGTCCGCTCTTGGAAGACAGTACCACTAAATCTTCAACAGAGTGACTTCAAAAGGAGACCTGCGGTCTTCTTTCACCTCAAAACAAAGAAATAAAGCCACAGTGAAGCAAAGCTTGTTCTTGTCTCTGTTGTTTTCCTTTGTTGGTGCGTAATTACACACGGCGCTCGATTACAACAATGCTTTGGCATCGATTCAAGCTAGAAATAGGCATAATCATTGTGTTCATTAAAAACATTATCAGAAAAAATGAAAAAGTGAGCAGGTTGTTTTCTATAATGGGGTTAATTGAGGGAAAACAGTGCAGGAATTCAGAAATCTTTGCGTAATTTTTGCTGAGAACATGATTCTGATGGAGACGATCCAGAATTTCTCCAATATGAGTTTAGAAGAAAGTCTTTGGTGTCAGCTGAGGACGGAGAGGTTATCAGTATAAAGTCTTGTTTTTCCTGTGATGTTCCATTTGACTATCTTTGACTGCAACTCGAATATAAACTAGATAAGCGCCTCAGCTGGAGGGGTGGCACTCAGAGCCACATAAGGACACTTACTCACTAAAATAGGCAACGTGACCTCATTTCAAACGGCAATACTTAACCACCACTCAAGCGTACATAGAAACAAAGACAAAAGTCATTTCATTAGAAATAAATAAATAAACATATACGGTGCTTAACAAATGTATTAGACCACCCTAACCCTAACCAAAGTAAGGTTTATGCCACAGCTGCTCTAAATTAACAGCATTGGTGATTACCAAAATCATTTTTGATGGTTCTGCAATGGTTAATGCACCAATATGTAGAAGCTCTTTAACCAAAATGATATTTTTAATGCTAAAATAGAATTATTATTGTTATCCATGAATTTTCAAATTGACTGATTTACAAAAAAACTGAAAAAATAGTAAAGCACATTAATATTTCTTGATGAATATGTCAAATTATAGTTATTTACTTGCATTCCTGAACAGAAAAATGAGTTTTAACGGTTGAATGTTATGCTTGATTATTTTCTGACTTCTCGGAGAAGCCCAGTGAGCCGGCTCTAATTTCGGTGAGTTCAGTTTGAAATTCCTCATTCCTGTTCGAAATGGTAAAACGTGGAGAGCTCAGTGAAAGTGAAAGAGTCTGCATTAAAGCACTTCATGATGCTGGATGGTCTTTGAGACAAATATGACAGGTGGTCTGATAAATTTGTTAAGCGCTGTATATGTATGTTTTTCACAAAACTTTCACATTCACTATGGTTTGTTCTTTTTAATGTTCTGCATAAAAATAGACAACATAACACAGTTGCCATCAAATAAGACCATGCAAGCTGATTTTTCTACATGCATGCATTCTTCAATATTTTTTTAAGACATTTTTATCAACTACATGGCAAATCCAGCAGGGGGCTGTCACACAGGCGTTATAGATTTTTTTTCCAAGAGATAGATTTTATCTTGACTCACTGCACAGTAAATTTGCCTGAGTAGATTTTACTCAAATTGAGTACAATTTTACTCTGAAAATATAACATTTGGTCCCAGCCTATTTGGAGTGAAATTCACTCTGCTTGCAGAGTGATGTTTTCAGAGTTGTTTTTACTCTAAAAGGTGTTATTTAACTCTAAATGATGATTATGTACTCCACGATGAACATAATAAAAACAACTCTTCGGCAATTGTACTCACTACAGAGTAATTCAGACCATATTTTATTCATTATAGAGCTGTTTTTTCTCAATTTAGTGTTCTATTTAGTCCTTTCAGAACTGTTTTTCATTCCTTATAGAAATGTTTCTACTCATTACGGAACATTTTCTACTCCATATAGAATTGGTTAATGGTTATGTAGAGCTGTATCTTACTCTAAATAGACTGATCTTCCTCTTTATATAGAGCTACATTTTCCTCTTAATAGAAATTTGCCTTTCCATTTATAAATGGCATAACAAAATAGGTGTTTTTGCCTATACATATCAAACAGTGTTCTAATATTACAGAAACAATTGTGATGAACATATGACTAGAACTCAGGAGCAGAGCAGGAGACAAGGTGGTAAAGTTCAAGAAGTTTATTTGAAAACAATAGTGCAAATGATGGTGAATAGCACTGGCAGAGAGATGGAGGTGCTGCAGAAAAAGAGGACAAATGAAGTTGGACAAGGCAAAAAAAAAAAAAAAACACTGAAAAATTACCAGTTTTTTCAAAGGTTGAAGATGAGTTACCTGACTAGAAACTGTAGTACAACGGTGTCTGAAGGTTCATCACCAGGTGTGGAGATCTTGATTGCCAAGGATTATCTGCAGCTGGGACACCTAATGAGCTGCAGCTGTTACCGTCAATGAGTAACGCCAGCTGAGCTGGAACTTAAGTGGGTGTGGTTAAAAGTTTTACTCCAGCAGAATTTACTCTGTGTTTTTACTCCAACTCTCAGGGTGGCTGGTTATTTTTTTACTATTTTTGAGTAAAATACTTTTTACTCTGGAAAAATAACTCCCCACATTTTCCTGTGTGGTGGACTCCAATATCTGCCTATTTTTTCTTTCTCAGTTAACCTATTTTTGCCAAGTTAAAGCAATTTCTGCCATATTTTAACTCCTTTTAACACTATTTATGCCCATTTTCCCACCTTAAGCCATTTTTATCAATTTTTTTGCCACTGCCAACCCATTTTTGCTTCTTTTAAAAATCCAATTTCAACACCTTTTCCACCATTTTTTGCCATTATTAACCCATTTTAGCCATTTCTATTCAATTTGAATTCTTTTTTTAACAAAAGGGATTTACATTGTTAAGAAGGTTATTTACTACATGAATGGTTAAAAAAGATATTTCTTTCTTTGATTAGAGTGGTTATTTTTTAAGGTTAAATATGAAATATGGATATCAGCTTAACTTTACAATGGACCATGGTTTTGCTGACCTCCATGGGCCCCCAGTTTGGCTGAATGCCAGAAAGCTCTCCCATTCATCCCTCTTTATGGACGGCCTTGTCTGCACATGACTATTCTAAATTGTGCATGGCTGTGTTCAACCACCTTCAGGTACAGTGGGGGTCCTCGGTCTCCTGCACCTTTATTTTGGGGGTCAGGACTCTAAAAAGGTTGAGAACCACTGCCTTAGAGAATGCCTCGGTGTTTTCTGTACACACTCAAATGGCCCTGTTAATGGGCACCATTGGCAGAGCTAAGCGGTGGCTTAAAAGGCTTAAGCCCTCATAAGTTTTTTCCTTTTAAATCTTCAGGTTATTAATGAAACAAAAAAGGATGATGAAAAACAACTAGACCTAATAAACAGATAAATAAATAAAGACAAACACATCATACACTGTGGAGGATTAACCATCTCTGAAAGGAGATGCTCATTAATCCTATTTGTCTTCTAAAGAGGAAATAAAAAACATAAAGACTTTGATCAGTCCATAAACTTCGTAAAATATTTTGAAATGATCGTCGGGTTACTGTCATTGAAAAATGAGATAAACCCTGAAGAACTGATTCTGCACTGCTTTATTTAGTAACCCAACAGAAACAGAAGAAAAGCTGTCTTAATCGCACACTTTTATTACTAGAAAACATTGCACTGTAACATCCACACATACACATTTACTACACATCATAGAGCACTGTAAACAGTGTGTATACACCTGGGCCTCATCTGTATTTCTCTGCAAGCACAGCTGCAAAAGCTGACAGGAACTTGTCCATTGCTGCATGGTGAACTTCTGTGAAGTCATCACGGAGGTGCACAGCCAGAGCCACGAGCATACAGTGAGAAAAGAGCTGCAGAGAAGAAAAAGAAGGTGTGTTACTGGATCAGTGCTGTATTAGGCTTTGATGTCTGCTAAAAAAACATTTGAAATGTTAAGCTTTGCACCATGGGAATATACTGTTTTGTTGTTAGTTGTGTATTTTAATCTGTTTTGACAGTCCAAACACTTCTTGGTGCCTTTGCTAGAATGACTTGTGAGAACTGTGTGGTCTTTATGCTACTAAAACAGTTTCATAATGCAGAAACTCTGAACAAACCTGTCAATGCAAAGAAAACATGACTGGGTATAAAAGGGGAATTTTCGAGAGGCAGAGTCTCTCAGAACTAAAGATGGGTAGAGATTCACCAATCTGTGAAAAACTGCATCAAAACATTGCAAGGGATGTGATGTTTTGGCTCTCAGGCGATACTGTATTAAAAACAGGCATTATTCTGTACAGGAAACCACTGCACACACAAATAACAACACTGTTTGCTGTGCCATTCCCAAATGCAGGTTAAAGCTGTATCATGTAAAGAAGTACCCATATGTGAACACAATCCAGAAACACCCCCATCTTCTCTGGGCCAAAGCCCAGACTGAGACAAAATGGAAAACTGTTCTGGGGTCAGATGAATCAATATTTGATAGTCTTTTTGGAAACCATGGGCGCTGTGTCCTGTGGACTAAAGTGAGGGACCAGTAGGGCTGAACAATTTGCAAAAATAACCTAATTGTGATTTTTTTCACCCAAATATTGCGATTGTGATTTAATATGTGATTATTCTTAGGTCAATCTTGTGTATTTTTTTAACAAATTCAAGCAATAAATAATTCTATAAATAAGACCATTTGCATTGAAAACAATGAAATTATTTCAGAAGAATCTGAATATGGGGTGCAACAAGCTTTAAGCTATTAAGGAGGTGGCTGGAGTGGGGGAGGGGAAGCTGGCTATCAGCTGAGGTTTGCCTTTTGTGAAGTAAAAGACAAACACTAAGTAGAGTGTACATAGGGAGGCAGGTTAAGGAGAGACTGTAGGCTGTGGTGATAAGGTGGTGCTTGAGGAGTTTTTTAAACATGGAGCTTAACAGATGTTTTCAGGTAGGGTGTTACAGAGGATGGGGGCTGTAGTCCTGAAGGCTCTGTCTCCATAGGTACCAAGTTTGGCAGTGGGATCAGTGAGAGGGCCAGTGTCTGATGAGCAGAGGCTCTGGGCCAGAGTGTATGGGTGAAGAAGGTCAGTCACAACTAACACCATTTAACTGTAGGGTATGTTTTATCACTTAAATAGGTTTAATTTATTTTCAACCACAGTGTGGCTGCAAATGAATACTACAAGTCAAAATTAATCTGCACTTTGAGATATCAAACATTTCACTGTTTTAATGGCCCCACTTGCTATTTTTGTTACTTTTCTATCCGTAGCAAATTCTTTTTTGATCTATGTGAGGGGTGTTCTTTTGTTTTAAAACATAATCAGGTTTTATCAGAACAGGTAGTAAGTTTGCTTACAGACCACACTGGTGTAACAGTGCAGCACTCATTAGCAGAATGAATATAAAAGTTAAATCACAAAATACATCTCTTTATATTTATTTGATTAACAAATCAAGACGCTGGTAGGTTTTTTGTCATGATGTCAATATGGACTTTAAAAAAATCACATCTTAAAATGCTAAATAAAAGAATATTTAAATAATTGATTAAAAATGTTATTATTTGCATTTGCCACTTTATTTTTAGGAAATGTAGATTTTCAGATAAGAAGTAGTGATAAATACATTTTTGGCGTATTGACCTCTGTCAATAGCTATTACTAGACTCCCTCACAATACTAGAGTGTATTAATATTGTAAATGCTATTTATGCAATGGAAATAATTACTTTTTGTTTACATCTGCAAAAAGATCTTTTTGTTAAACTATGGACCAACTGGGTTGAATACGTCAAACCCATTCAAACAGATTTTTTGGAGGTGGCCATCCAAGGACCTTGTGGTGCTATGTAATCTTAGAAAACTACATAGTTGTGTTTTTTTTGTACTTTTATCCCTCTGGAGACTATTCGTGGTGTCTTTTTGGTTGATCTTGTGTGCACACTTTACCTCTCTAATGTTGCACTTAGTTCCTTACACCTAAATAAGAAAAAGAAAGGACTGAATTGTAGATGAAACTCAGTTTCTTTTCCATATATATGATGTGTACTGATCTCTGCCTTTCAGAATTAAAAAATAAAGAATTTGAAAAAAAAGAAAAGTGATTAATTGCAATAAAAGATTAAAACTGAGCAATTGAAAGTAATTTTGAAAAAATTACTAATGGACATCCTTGCAGTAAATTAAAACTCAGGGCATTTGGCTGCAATGCATTTAACTTTGTATGAACTGTATTTTGGAAAACATGCATAAAATATTGTTTTGATTAGCTAAATCCTGAATTAAACTTAAAAAAAAAAACATTTATGTGAAATAAAAATAACTGGGGGGAAAAAAAACTCTTTAAAACTATATTCAACAGTAGCTTATGATCCAGTCTGGTCAGTTACTGTATTTTGTGGCCATAAATGATAAATATATATGCTAGTTTCATAAATATTAACAGTTTGGCTGTGTGAGCTGTGACAGACATGCTAGCTTTAAAGCTATAAACACTTACTGATGTTAGAGGAATTTGATCTGATAAGGACTCGAAGTGATGTCATAGTCAAACTGACAGCTCAGCAGGTTGGGCTTTGTTTATCTTTATGTTTTTAACGTGTGCCTTCAAGCTCCTGTGAGCAGTTCTGGATGATTTTAGCACCTCCTTTGGGTGAAGCTGGACGATGTATCTCTTTGTTGAACTTTTGTAAGTGTACTGTGCATTCAAAAAGTATTCAGACATCCTCCCCTTTTTCAGTTTGTTATGTTGCAGTCTGATGCTACAGTTGAAACATAAGTATTTAGATTCTTAGCTCAGGTTCCTTCTATTTCTCTTGATCTCTGCTGAAATGTTTCTACACCTTGACTGGAGTCCACATGTGGGAAATTAAATTTATTGGATATGATTTGGAAATGCACATAGCTCTCTATAGAAGGCCTCACATTTGACAATGCATATCAGAGTAAAATCCAAGTTATGAGGTCAAAAGAACTGCCTGCAGAGCTCAGAGACAGGATTGTTGCTAGGCACAGATCTGGAGATGGCTACAAAGTTTCTGCTGCAATAAAAGTTGCCAAGGGCACAGTGACCTCCATAGTTCTCAAATGGAAGAAATTTGGTGATTAGGCTTCAATCTAGCCACTCTCTAGCCACTCAGGTTGGTGAGGGGATGCAGGAAAGCTTGTCGTTCTGGAGCTTTGTCCCATCTCCACACAGGATCTCTGGAGCTTAGTCAGAGTGACCATCAGGTTCTTGGTCCCCTCTCTTACTGAGTCCCTTCTCCCTGATTTGCTCAGTTTGGCCTGGTGACCAGCTCTTGGTTTTCCACCCTAGCTTTAGGTTGCAACATAATAAAACTTAAAAAAAAATGGAGGGGGCGTGAATACTTTCTGAAGGCATTGTATATGTTGAGATTTTGGTGTAAAACACTCAAACCTTACTTAGTTTAAAAGTTAAACTTTAAAGTGTGCTGTTATGAGTCACCCCCTGGCAGGGATGATAGGTATGATATACAAATAGTCTGTCCTCTCTTTCATGGTCTGGCTTGCTTTTGTCAGTGATAAAGTAACAAAATTATTGACCAATTACAAACTCCTGGCAGAATATTCAAAACACATAAGAATTTAAAAAGTCTAATCCCCCTAAAGCTTTAGGTCAAAATGGGTTATACAAAAAGTGTCTTAAGGAAAACAAATACTGATAAATTCAAAGTCTTAAGACTAAGCGATAATGGAAATATCCCTGAGTAAAGTCACCTTGAAGTTAGTGGGGTCAATCCTGAGCTGGTAGGCATGATAGGTCTGCAGAGGAGCCAGGGTGACGGTTAGCTGGCTGATGTCTTTGGCTCCCTCGGCTATGGCCAGAACAATCTTCTTCCCATGAGAGCGTAGGTTAGGTGAGTGAGGACTGATGTCCCAGTGGTTGAAGTAAGTCTTTGTGCCTGGGTAAGTGGCAAACATCCTGTACAGGAAGGGAGGAAGTATTGAAACTTTTACTCACTCTCTTATCTAAAACAGAAGGTAACACATTTACACTATGTGGAACATTTAAAAACAGATTTACTGTGCTTGTGGTTTGCAAATACTGTGCATGTGATATTTGCTAAACTAAGGGATGAGACATTTCATTACAGATTCAGCGAAAGCATTAAACAGGTATTTAAAGACTGATTTTGGATAATCATCCTTAAAATAAATTTAAAATTATTTGAAAGCCCATTTAAATGAGGATGCACGATTCATACGATGGTCTTTTCCTTGTTACGACATTTACCTGACATTAAAGGGATAGTTCAGAATTTTTGAGGTTGGGTCGTATGAAGTACTTAGCAATAGCATTAGTCTCCAGTGATTTTAGTGTGCATTGCCTTTAAGAAGACTTGTTTGTCATACTGGCAGGGAGCCTGGGCTATACAGTGCAATGGATGAGTACAGTTATTTTAGGTAAAAATGGGACAAAAAAAGTTGGCTCAATTGTGTCCTATACTGAAAATTTTAGAAGCGTTTCATATTTCACCCAGAGAGTCGCTGTGTTTGGCACTATTTTGCAATGTGAACGACGCCTCATTTCCTGTGGATACAAGGGGATACTATTATGAACTGGAGTACACAGAGTAACAATAGATGGAGGCTCAGCTGGAAGACAGAGAGAGAGAGAGATAAACTAAAGATAAACTTTAGTGGAGACTGGTTAGTAGCAGAGATCCCATGTTACCCGGTAGCGTAGGTGTGTCATCTGTGAGCCCCTGAACATGAAGAGATATTGTTGTCATGAGTCAGACATCGCAACACTTCTTCCGGACATTTCTAATCGAGGATAACAGCTCACAGACTGCATCACTCCCCATCCAGAGTTCCCTGCCTAACTGACTGCCGGTGTTTTACAGACCTTCTTCAATGTTCCATGGATGGATTTGGGAAACTGATCCAAATCAGAAGAGCTGAAAGGAAATTTGCCATCCAAGTAAGTTAATGACTTTATTCTTCCAATGGCTGATACTTGACAAGCTACAGTTGGCAGGATATGTTAGCCTTATGAAAACGATTCATCAGTTGTTGAGCTGTTATAGCTAGTTTTATGTTAGTTTGTTGTTTTCTCTCGCAGCTGATCAGATGCACTGAGGCCGAGGAGCATGTAGCCGAGGCTTGCTTTGCAAAACAGTGCCAAACACAGAGGTTTCTGGGTGAAAAACAAAACAATTTAAAATGTTCCCATTTAGTGCACTATTGAGCCAGCATTGTTTTTTTTTTTTTACCATTACTACATTAAACTTTTTAGATGACGTGGAGTGCTGTATAGCCTAGCTTCCCCAGGCCCATCACGCTTCAAGGGGCAATGCTTGTTAAAAATCACTGGAGGCTGATGGCACTATCACCAAGTTCCTTCAAGACAGTCTCTCTCTGTCAGAGCGGAAGTGCTGTAGTTTGCCAGGACAACATATTTTGCAGTTTTAGATTTTTTTTTCAATTCAGTTTTATTCATAAACAAAGTCTGTCAGTTACGTTCCTGAGATTAACATGTTGCAAACATTACAGACAAAGCAACATTTCATAAATAGAAAATGGTCTAAGGAGCTACGTGAACAGTGTCTCTCTTAACTTCATTAGCTAGCTAAAGTTAGCTAATGAAGTTAGCTAAAGCCAACATAGCTATGCTAGCTCTGTGGTTAAAGTTACTACTAAGCCAGTGTGATTAAGTTAGCTTTAGCAATGTGAGCTTTTGCAAACATAGCTATGTAAGCTACATAAGCTAACATGGAAGATATCCATGAGCTTTACTAGCCTAAGCTTTAGCTAGGTTATATCTACGTAGCCTGCGCAGCTTACAGAGGTTCATTGGCTACATTAGAATGTTTTTCATATGAGGAAAAGCTTTTTTCCTTAAATCAGTTTAGTCTAACCTAGCAAAGCAGTTGGATACGCCTGTTTCCATGTTTCTCACTGGCGAATCCATCTTGCAAAGCTCCCGTCTGAACCGTTTGGGCCTGGTTAGAAAATGAGAGGAAAAAATCCGCAACGAGAGGCAGTACCTTCAGGCGCAGCAGAGTCGTGATGTGAGCAAGCAGCAACAAGAGGCCGGAGCAATTATGGCGGAAGACATTAGCGTGGATGCTGCTAAAGCATCAGTTTTATCAGAACTTGATGACATTTCTTTGTTAAAAGAAGAACAAAAACTTTTCAAAACGACAAAAGTCGTGTACTGACATGTCTACAGTCGCCCTGGTTCGCGTTAGGCAGTTCTGTATGGAGTTTACTCCTTCAGTAGGGGTGCAGCTTGGTAGTGGCCATGTCACGCATTTTGTTGCTCTGATTGGCCTGTAAAGATGTGACAGACAGCACGTTCATCCAGTCACCCTCCGAGTTTATTTCAAACGCTCTGCCCTTTCCCAATCACTGTCTATGAGTGGTTTCCCAGATGGATGTGTGAAACATATCCATCTGGCATGCCAGGTAAAGTTTAGTCGGCTTTATTAAGAGTTTTAAAATTAGGTTTGCAGATCAGGTTTTTAACTTTTGATATCCTGATTCACACACCCTAACCCTAACCCTTATAGTCTAAATGTCTATTTTATTTTGAAAGTTGCGCGTACATTATGGCTTTGGAGCATCTCACACTAACGGTCTGCAATAGGGGGTGTCTGGGGGTTATGGTCTGCAGCCAGACCCCTCTCAAATCACTGGAGGCAACTACTATTGCCATGTACCTGATACAACCCAACTTCAAAAATATCAAAATATTCCTTTAAACTTTGTTTTATAGTCAAGGATTTGAAAAAAATCTGTGTTATAAAATGGATTACTGTTAATTCCCATATTTTTTTTTAAAAAATGGGACTGTAGTAGAAGTGTAAAAGCTGACCAAAGGTTTGGTCCAAAGGGGCAGGAACTTCCATCAAACTTTCTCAAGCAACAGAGGTGCTTTATCTATTGTACCTTTCGTTTTAATGCTTTGAAATAATAGATTCTCATGTGATAAGTCACAGTTTCATTTAAAATACAAGAAGAGTAAGTAAGTTGGAGTGTGTACCTACCTAAGAAGTGCATCTGACCCAACATCCTCTGCCACAGGAATAATTCTCTCCCATATTTCTACAATCATCTCTCTCTCCTTCTTTGAGAGCATCGCAGTCTCTCAGGAATGTGACTGCAGCTCGGTATCCACACTGAGACGACGTTTTACGTCAGTTACATCAATAAAAAAGGCGACGGATTGTGCGCGTAAAAGTCTTAGTCGACCATTTTACCTCCGAATTTAACGATAAATATAAATATATGTTCAGACGAAGTGATACTCTCTTTGAGAGCAAAAACAAGATGTCATTGGTAGAGTGTTGATTTCTTCCTCTTTGTTATCGGAGAACAGGCAGGGTGGGGTGGGGGCTCCGCGCCAGCGCTGCTCTATCTGCAGCGGGACTGACGTGCGTCACAGCGGGTATTCCTGCTGTAGTCACTGTGGCTGACCTCCTCAATCAGCAGCTAGCTTCCGCTGCTGGCTGGACCTTCAGGTGCAACATTTTCAGCTAGCTCTTACTTCACTTTATACCGGTAAATGTACTAGGACAGTTAGTTTTCATTGTGTCCACGCCTTTGGCTTCACATGCTCAACCCATTTTTTTCTGTTTTTGTTCATATTTCTAGCTTAACAGAGTCAGAGGCTTCCCTGCAGTGTAGAGGAGATAAAGTTGAGCTGCTGCTATCTGCAGCTCCATAAGCTGCTGGTCAAGACAGCAGATTGAGGCCAGTCTGTTTGAAATATGCAACAAGGTCCATAGAAAGGATTCTACCTCTGCTGTAACACTCAATGCGTCTTTAAATGGAGCATCAGAGCAGAGACCTGACAGGTCCAATCAATATATCCAATATTTATAACATCAACAGAAAGCAGCATGTGACATAAAAATAGGACCAAGTGTTCACATGGGGTCTCTCTTTAAAAGCAGGGTCTCAGGGTCAGGAGGTCCTGCCTGAGTCTCAAACATGTTATTTATGGATTAAAGTGGTACTTTTTCTTCCTCCCAAAAGTCTTTTATTGATGATTAAATAAAGAAAAAAATCAAGTGCATGGAGAAATACACCTCTCACCCTATTAAAGACAGCCCACATATGGCAGAACATTAAAACAAACCACACCACCTCTCATTGGCGTGCACAGACTTTTTCAAGGGCAGTGGCAAAAAGAAAAAAAAGGGCACCTACAGCGCATTCTTGCCACTGAAGAGGGCAATAGGTTTCGTGTGTTTTCGAGAGCACTTTAGACATGTTTATATGTTTTGCAAATAGCACATTATATAGCCTTATAACAGACTAACTAGACAGACTACTCAAGGTAGTTTGTAGTTAGGATCAGCATCCACAAGAACTGTGTAGATTCAACGTTGGACTGTGAAGAACACACAGAAATAGATAAATAAATCCCTAGAGGGTCTGGGTGTCTTCCCCCAGAACATTTTCAATTAAGCAGATGCAATTTCCTGTATTATAGGGCATTTTAACACCATATTAGCACCAGATAATCCAAACTGGTTCTGTGAGATATAGTTCTGGCTCAATATAGATTGAGAAAGGGCCCAACATAAAAGGCAATGCAAAATTATGTTTCATAGTATTTCTTGGTCCTAATGGTCTTCCGGAGTTTAGTGTGTTTTTTCCACCCAAGAGGACAGTTTAGTATGTGTTTCTGTTCTAAAGAGGGCACTTCAGCATGCATTTTGCCTCCCAAGAGGGCACTTTAGCTCGCATTTTTCAACAGTTGGGCCACGAGGGTTTTTGTATCCATCCCCTGACTTATAATTTTCAATAACCTTTTCTCTGAGTTGCTTGGAGTGTTCTTTTGTCTTCATGATGTAATAGTAGCCAGGAATACTGATTAACCAGTGACTGGTCCTTCCAGATTCAGGTGTCTTCATACTCAGTCACTTTAAAGTGGGTGAATGTTTATGCAGTCACTAATTTTACCTTACTTATTTTAATTCAGTTAACATTACTTTGTAGAAATCTGTTTCCACTTTGACATTAAAGATTTTTTTATCAATAAAAGCAAATCATATCAACTGTGATTGATTTATAACATCAAAAAGAAGGTAAAACATTCAAGGAGGTGAATACTTTTCATAGGCTCTGTAGGCGCTTGATTTTATACACCTGTGGCAACAGGTCTGATTGAAACACCTGAATTCAATCATTTACAGACATAGTGCATATAACATAGTATTTATGGTAATCTATAACTCCAGTTGTGCTTGATTTTTTTAATCAATGAAAATCTCATGTCATTATTTTCTGAAAAATCACATCTCCCCAAAGGCCTTGCAGTCCAGATGAAACCTGCCTGCTGACTGAACTAGAAGACACCCCCAATATGAAACATCAAAGTTACACCATCAAGCAGGATTCACTGTGCTGTGTAGCTGTGGTAGAGTTTTCTGTCAAGCAAACAACAGCACAAAAAAAAAAAAACTTTCACTCCAAATCCCATCCTTCACATAAAGATCTGGCCTTTATTTCATGGCTTGTTCAGGAGCGACCACTATTTTCTCTGATCCAGTGACTGAGACGGCTCAAGCTGAAATTTTTTGACAGGTTAGAACCTGGGGATAGGCCAAACTGTTGCTTTTCCTAAGCACAGGATAAAATACCACATATTGAGCATGGAGTTGTGTGTCTCCAAGCTCATGTATCTATCATGTTTGATTTTTGACCTTGCCTTTAAAAACACACATGAAATAACTCTGATCAAATCTGTTAAATGAGGAAAAAAACAGTATTTTTAAATAGAAAATTAATAATGCAAAGAAAATTTGGGAAAAATAATAATTTTCAATGTCAAAAATGGCATTAAGAAGTCCACATGATGACCAATTTATTTGAAAACATTAATATAAAAAATACTTTTGATCACTTTGGGATCCCATACATAAAAATGACATAAGAAGTGCTAAAAGGAAGCACACGGTCTGATTTTTGGCTCAGGTTTGGTATTGTAATGACCCTGGATATGTGAGTTTCTTAGAGACACACATTGCATACTTGGGCATAATAAAAAGGAAAAACCAAGTCTGAAGACAGAATGATAAAAGACTGGAGTGATTATTTTTTCAGTGGAACAGTTCTGGCTGGCATGGGTGGAGCACAGTGGGGAAATAGGTTACGGATTATCCAGGTCCACAGAAGGGAGGGGCCTTTGAGAAGCCTGCAATAAAAAGTGTGTTTTTATTTGTTTTCATAGCAATTACTGACAATATTGAGTCAAAAGCAATAAAATCAGTTGGTCGATAAACTGAAATTTGCATCAAATAGAGTAAAATATAATACTGGGGGTCCACTGCTCCTCCCTTAAAAATGCCAATATGGTCTAGTCCAGTGCTGTGATATAATGCAAGTTAATTTAATTTAACCATAGTAAAAATATTGCTCATAGATGGGGAAATACATTAAAATGCATAGACATTTGTAAAAATGAGGCAACATTTGCTGCTTTGCTAGCCAGCTGAGGGGGGCCCTGTGTAATATTCTTTCTGGGGGCCCAAAATCCCTAGCTACTTCCCTGCTGACTGGAAGTGGGTTTTTTTGCAGGAAGCAGAACAGATTGTGAACAAACAGATGAAGGAATAACATCAAGTTTGCTGAGGATATTTGTGTAAAGGCAGAGGAAAAGCTTAGGGTTGGGTAAAGTGAGGTTATCATGATGGGTCCTCCCATCAAGGCTCTCTGGAAATGATGGGGACCTTATGTGACCCTCCTCCACCCTAATGTGCAGCATGAATACTAACATTTAGCACAATAAACTTCCTGTATGGTTTCAAACCAATAATGGTGGTAGTTTTTTTTTAAAGCACAGACAATTATAGTTCTAATTTCATTATTTTTATTATTCACTCCAGTAGCACAGCACTGAAAAGGCATTTCTCCTCACTTAAAATCATTTATAGTTACATATCAATCAAAAACATCATAGCCTACACTGTTATATACTAAAATACTTTCTAAAGCTGTCATATTTAACTGAAAATGCAGTTATGTCACATTCTTTCAGTTTCTGGTCAGTGGTAAGACAGCCTTACTCAGCACATTTTGAGGAGATCAGTACTTAGTTCGACAAAAATGCACAGTCATGCTCTTTGCCTGAAGGTGGTAAACACAACAATGTGGTGCAGACGGATTAGGTTCAACATTTTTTAAACTTTAAACCATAAACAAATGTTTTAGACATAGTCAATTGTTATTGTAGAGGTGTAAAATAACAAAATGACTTATAAGCAATCAAACAGGCGTAGCTCGTAAAACTCTTATTCAAAGCTAAAGGGGTTTTAGCTGGTAATGAAACAGAGTAGTGATGCTTCTTATGACTCATTAAAGCAAAGGAAAACTTCAGAGGAAGCACTGATTATTTCCACAAAGTTATTCTAAACCTAACCAAAATGTAAATACATTTGTTTTTGGTAAATTATTTCTTTGTTGCGACAATTATTCTCTGCAATAAATCTTATACCACTGGAAAGCCTGTTTATTACCCTTTTAAATGGTGCCACATTTGTAAGGAACATGCATTGTTTGGATGAGCAGCAGAGCTGAGTATGTGGGTTGCACCCCTTAAAAATGTGTCAAATCTTCTCTGCAAATACTGAACAGCTTATCTTGCGGTTGCGATTGACTCTTGTTTGACACCCCAAAAAGACTGTTTCCTCACCCTGTCAGCACTTAGGAGCCATAGGCTGGTTAGCTGGCCAATCTCAAGTCTCCCTGATAAAGTAACATCTTTTGGTGGAGGCAGTGTGATGTTGTGAGGCGGCATCTCCCTCACTGGATGAATGAGACTTGTTGTCATTGGAGGCAATCTCAATACAGAGAGATATCAAGATGAGAATCTGCAACCAGTGGCAATCCCATACCTCTGTAGTCTGGAGAAGTCCTCAAAGTTAACAACGCTCGCCCCCACAGAGCGGGGTTTACCAGAGACTGTCTCCAGAATTTGGGAGTGGAGAGGATGGAACGGCCTGCCAGTAATCCTGACCTCAACCCCATTGATCACTCGTGGGATCAGCCACATTGGCTGACTTGTGACGAATGCTGGTTGAAGAATGGGATGCCATCCTACAGCGGTGTGTGACCAGGCTGGTGACCAGCATGAGGAGGAGGTGCCAGGCTGTTGTGGCTGTGTATGGTTCCTCTACACATTAATGAGGCTCCTGTTTGTTAAATGAATGAATTGTTAGATTGCCAATAAGTCTTGTTTCTTCAGACTTCAGTCATCCAATCCGCCAAAAAAAACATCAAACAAGAGTCAGTGGTAGAATAAGCCAAGACAATTTGACAAATTTGTGATGGGAGCAACCTACAAACTCAGCTATGCTGCTCGTCCCACAAATGCTTGTTCCTTACAAATGTGTTGTCTAGCTACTTACACTAGGTACAACAGATTCCAGCTGCATCTGTCATACAGTCTGTTTACCAGGTGAAACACTGTAACTTCTAATGAAATCTGTACTTTTACATTACAGGAATATGCATAATATTTCAAAGGGTGTTCACTTTTTATTTTTTTCAACCACATTTTGATTTATGAGTTGATCCACTATAAAATGACTTTTTAATTTCATGTTTTTCGTCCTAGTTTTATTTAAAACTTGCTAAATTAGTTATGAAACTGTACCCACCTGCAGTGCTATATAGCTTCCCTGACTCCCATTACGTTTAAAGTTTAAACCTTACAACATTATTAGCAATTTATCTTAAATGTACTTCTGAAAGCATCCTTATTTTATTTTAACTTGTAAAATGACTTCATGCTATTGTAACGTGAATAATAATTCACATTCAAACACTGAATAGTACCCATTCTTGTTCAAATCATGACTTTTTTTATATTTCTTCTATTACTCCACAAGAGGGAGCTATCACCTGTAAAAGATGGCAAACAAGGACCCCCCCCCCCCGTCATGACGTCACACTGAGCATGCTGTCAGTTTTATGCTTTCCAGACGTAGGAGGACCACAAACAAAGGTCTGGGTTGGCTTATTTCAAATTTTGTCCAGATAGCCACATAACCTTATGTGCAAATAAAGTAAAAGTGGGCTTTTCAATGACATGCTGCCTCAAAAATGCTCCAAATACTTCAATTTTCAATAACCCTAAAATTCATTCAGTGTAATGTGTATTGTTTATTACGGTGGCCTGGAGGGGCAATACAAAATGACAAAGCCTGAAACACTTTTACAAAGCTTGAAACAAATACACATTCAACAAAAGATTTTCATAAATTGTAAAACAAATGTACATTAGAAAAACACTTTAACAAATGACAAAACATTTATCATTACATTTAACAATAAAAATTTACTAAAAGTCCAATACAGATTACAAAGCCTGAAAAAAGAAGAACAACACTTGAAACAAACTTACAGAGTCTGATGCAAAATTAAAAAGTCTGAAACATTTTTTTTACAAAGCTTGAAACAAATCTACATAATCACATTTTCTGTGAAATGACAAATGACAACAAATTTACCAAAAGTCCAGTACAAAACTAAAAAGTTTGAAACACTTTTAAAAATCTCTTGTGTAAAACACGGCTACGAAACTAATTTAGAAAGTTAGATTTAAAAAAGTAGAAGTCTAAAACTCTTTTAAAAAAACATGAAACAAGTTTACAGTCTGAAACATAATTACAAAACCAAAAACACTTTTAACAAGCTTAAAACAAATTTACATTAGCAAAACACTTTACAGAAAAAAATGCATTTTACAATAGAAATTTTAAAAAGTCCAGTACAAATTACAAAATTTGTTATACTAATAAAACTTGAAAAAAATTCTAATGCTGAATTACAAAGCCTGAAATACTTTTAAAAAGCTTGAAACAAATTTACATTTACCATTTTCTGTATTTCATAAAACAAATTTACCTTAGCAAAACACTTAAAAATGACAATCAAATTTATATTTACAGTACAATTTTACCAAAAGTCCAATACAAAACTACAAAATCTGTTGCTTTACAAAATGACAAATTAAAGAAATATAGTTCTGTTAAACGTGTTTCAGGCTTTGTCATTTGGTACTGGCCCTTTTGTAAGTTTGTTTGGTCAAGTTTTAGTTTGTTCTGTCATTAATAAAACTGCTAAATTTGTTTCTATGAAATGCAAAAATGTTTTGGTTACAGTAATGTGTCCTTTGTGAATGAGCTGGTTCAAGAAGCCAAGAGAACCTTGATGCAGACAAGATGGCTGACATACATCCAATCCATACCGGAAGTCTCAACCGGAAGTCCGTACGTCTAAGGTTAGGCTTAGGCATTAAAACCCAAGTGGTTAGGTTCAGGGTAAGACAGTGGGGAAGGTGATATATTTGAGATCCAGTACCAAGGGTTAGGCTTAGGCGCTGGCAGGTGAGTCTAACAAAAAGGAGAAACTTCCACTTGGGACTTCCGACATGGATTGGATGTATCGCGACGCCCATGTCGGCCATCTTGACTGCAGTTTGTTCCCTCTCCAAGAAGCTGGCTCTTTAATATAAACCAAGATCTAAATCATGAATTAGAGTCGTTTTGTATCATTATTATTTTACTGTAAGATTTTGTTTGTGTCTCTGTGTTATATGACTGATTGACAGGGATTATTGTTTCTCCTCACTACTCTACCATGACAAAAACGAAGCACTCATGTTTAATAGTGTAACGTTAATATTTTCTATCAGATTTGTCATGCAGCCCAGCCGATGAGCAGATTTTATCTGAACCGCGGTTTTGGGGAGACAGGATGTTTCGGAAAATATTTATACAATATTTTCATTATTCAAAAAAGTCAAGCATAATAGTTGTAAAATACCAGAACAAATATCAATCATATATTGCTAAATTTGGCAGGTCAAATGAAGCCAAAATGATAACGATATGAGCCGTTGGGGAGCTGAAAGAGCCGGCTCTTCTTGTTTAGACAAATGACCCGGATCACCAAAAAGAGCCGGAATCCCCATCACTCTCTGCTTGATGTCAATTTGTTTCAAGCTTCAGAAACGTGTTTCAGACTTTGTAGTTTTGTATCGCAATGGTAACTTTAGATAACATCTTTTTAACTTTGAAATAGTTGTGGGTTGAATTCTACCGTGTCTTCTCACACGGTGGCAGCAGCAGACAGCTAGCTTTGACTCAAAGGTAATTACACCCCCGTGATCCGCCCTCCTTTCCCCCCTCTTCTCTGTCTCACCAGCGGGACCTGGACATAGACCCGGCCCGCAGAGCTCAGTGATGGAGGAGTGAGGATGCCGCAACACCACAGTCCCGTTTAAACTTTTTAGGGCCTTTCTTAACTTCCCTGTTTGGTTTTATTTTAATAGTCCTGTTTTAACTCTGGTGGTGCCATGTTGAGGGTAGCTGTACAATCGGCTAAAAATCTGCCTAAAAAGAAGGTTGGAAGTCCGGACCCCATTGCCTCCGTGATTTTTAAAGGTAAGTCCAATTTAAAATATTTAAGAAACGTTCTCTTAAAGTTTAGCTTGTGTCTAAAATAACAATAACAAAATAGTTGGTCAAAGATATCGAAGGAAAGGTGTCTTGAGAGCTTAAAAGTAACTTTATAGCAACTTTAAGCTAGCATTACGCCACTCAGTAGACCCAGTACTGTGCTATTATTTATATAGTAGTTCATTTACTTATTAAACGATGAAGTAAAGCTTTTTACCACTTGTAGCTCAGCACTTTTAGAGTTTTACTCTTTACATGCATTACTTTTGAAATGCAAAGCTGGATAAAACTGTATTGCACAATTTAAGCCTCCTACAACATGTCACAGCATCTTCAGATTGCAAAGATAGCTTGGTAGGGATCATGCCAGGGCATGCAGAATACATGAGGTCAGACAGAAAATATAAAGATAAGTCTAGAGAGATAAGTCTAATGAAAGGTATCAGACTGGTATTTGCCTCTGTAGAGGGATAAAACAGTCCTGGCAATCAGCCCTAGTCGCCCTCAGCTGTTTTCTTTGTCATCATCAACCACAGGTGTGGCAGCTTCTCTTTTCCTGCTTCCCTGTAAAGGCTAAACTGTAACAATAACCTTTCAATATCAAATGGGTAAATAGTTTTTAGGTGGTTGGATGAGCTTTGTTTTCCCCTAATCTAAAGATATTGTGTACCAAAAATTGCCTTCAAAGTACAGAATAGCTGATTTTATGTGTTAAGGAATGTCAGACAATCTGTTGTGTGATGCATAAATATTCTGTTATTCCTTTCAGATGAGAAGAAGAAAACAAAATCAATTGACAGTGAGGTGAATCCTGTGTGGAACGAGGTAAACCGCTCATGCAAACTCATACTAACATGGCCAAACATGCTTTAACTTTAATTTTAATCAAAGGTGGTTAAAATAGGACGCAAAGCCAAGCAGCAGTAATGGATTTACTTTGTACTTACACATCCTCTTGTAATGTAAACTAATAGACATCACATGGTTTTATACATGGCAATCATATGATCCTCACTATGCAAAGGCACCATGTTAACTGATTTGTGTGCAATGCATGTAGGTCTGAGAGTTCTGCACCATGTCTCATGGGCTGTGTCCCCCTTTCCTTGTCTTGCAGGTGCTTGATTTTGACCTGAAGGGCCAGGCGCTTGAATCCAACTCCTTCATAGACGTGGTGGTGAAAGACTATGAGACTATTGGGAAAGATAAGTAAGTGCAGAAGCTGAGACTGTCACTGATCTCCCTGTTTGCCTTTGTGCAACCGAGGGATTAAGGTGATAAAAAAGGAGCTGCATGCCTCTTCTCTCTGAATCACAGAGCAAATCATTCTTGTCCGAACACATACTTTTGGGGGAATAAGTCTGTGTAGCTAAGCAGTGGGTTTTCTAGAATTAGCAGAGGCTTGTGTGTCATATCTACAGTGTAATATTTGTACGATAATAGATACGAATAGTCCACATAAATACAGACGACAAGCGCTTTTGTAGTACCTTGCCTGCAAAATAGTCACTTGTTAAAGCCCACACCCACTGGCTATGTCATTATCAACTGATACAGAGGGAAAATGAGCCTCATAGTAACATAGTGTTTGAGATGTCTGCCACTACTCCCTCACACCCTGCCTGCCATGCCAGGACTTGCCGGGCTGTGTGGGATGAATAGCCCTGATTGGGCAACATGGATGGATGAATTGTTGTTTGTCTTCTCTCTGTGTGCATGAAAAATGTGTGGCAGTATCTCACTCAGCATGGGGGAAACTCTGCAAGGAAAAGGCTTTTTGAGGCCTTTACAGAGCAGTAGTATAGAAGAAGTGCTGAAAACTGTGCTGAATGAATGCACCTCAGTTGCACCAAAATGCTTGAAGGCTGTTGCTTCTAAATAAAGCCGTAATCACATATGGGAGCAATCTAGTACAACCACAAAGAATGTCTCCTAGACATCACTAATTACAGCGATCAAAGTCATGTCTATGATAAGAAAACAAGCCTTTAAAAGTGTATCTGTCTGTATAATTTATGACAAAGTCCATAAAAATGTGAATAATTTCCTTGTTCATATGCTCTGCCTGGTAAAAGTTTCCCCCTCTGTGCATGAGACAGTCATAACTGTGGGAGGAGCTGTTTCCAGCTCGAGTCCACGTTAAACTGAGTAAAGTTTTCCACTGGGCTGGCCCGTCTGACACACTCCCTAAAGATCTACACACAGGGAGCAGAAATAGGATCTCTCTCTTTCTCTCTCTCTCTCTCTCTCTCTCTCTCTCTCTCTCTCTTTCAGCTAAATAGTTGCACAGCTGCTGTTATGGGTAATCCCTGTCGTTGTGGCAACTAGTAAGGAAAACGTAATCAATGTTTATCTGATGTAATTAGATTTTAGGGAGGAATCAGATGATAGTGAGTCCTCTGTGTAAACAGCAGCATCATCCCGATCATTAAGTTTTCCTATAGTCAGTTCAATGCATTTAACCATAGACATCCCCCCACACTGTTCTTTGTAAGTGATCCAAGCCTTGGTAATAACTATTTTGCTCAAATATTTTACAAGATTTAGAAAAGTAAAGCTGTTTTACATACAGTGAACCTGTTGTTAAAGCATGTTAGAGAAGCCAGAAAAGACTATAGCAGTGTTAATTTGTAGGCTGAAACTATGACTCGTTGACCTCCTTTTTTCCGTGAGGAAGACAAGACTAAGACTAGCGTCAAATTAATTTGAGGAGACAAATTTTGAGTTAAGTTTCAGCAAAATGTTAGTGCTGGAGATTCAAACTCCATGATATTCCTCCACTGTATAAAATACACTATATGAACAAAAGTATTTGGCCACACATAAATATTGAATCCAGGTGTTTAATTTAGACCCCCTGCTACAGGTGTGTAAAATCAACTAGCCGTACAGTCTCCATCTGCAAACGTTTGTGATACAAAATAGGTCGTTTGGAAGAGCTCATTGACTGTAAGTGTGGTACTGTCGAGTGGTTTGTGAGATTTCATCCCTGCTGGATATTCCACAGTCAACTCTGAGTGATATCATAAAAGTGGAGGGGTTTAGGTTTAGTGTTTCAGACCAGTGTTGATTTTGACAGCTATTTTTAATTTTAGTCTCAGTCTTAGTCTTTAGATAAAATGCCTTTTAGTCTGTTACATTTTAGTGATTTCTACCCTTTATAGTTTTAGTCTTGTTTTGGTTGCTAAAAAATCAAAGACATTTTAGTCTAGTTTAAGTTAGGGCTGAGTGATTTGCGAAAAAAGTCTAATTGCGATTTTTTCCCCCAATATTGCGATTGTGATTTAATATGCGATTATTTTTAGGCTCCTCATCTTATGGACTGTTCAGCAAACCCAAGCAATAAACCATTTTATATTATATCCAGCACAATGTTGGATAAATTAAACTAGGGATGAAAGATTTGAAGAAATATCTAATTGTAATTTTGGCTTATATAGCAAATTTGACATCAATTGCAACACTGAAGGGAATGATCATTTTTTGAAGTTATTCCCATTTTGATGAAGAAAATAATATACATGAACAGGAAAGGTTGTATTTTTTTTTTTTAACAATTCCAAGAACAGTCATTTGAATGTATGCATGATGTGAAGAGCATAACATCTCTGCTGCAACAAAAATTGTATCAATCTGTTTTTTTGTCATATTTCAGGTCAAGGAAATATTGCAATGTCTGACATTTGAAAATTACAGCAGGCCATATGGCGATTTAATCTCATTTGGGATTAATTGCCCAGCCCTAGTTTTGGTCCGTAAAAAGTCCTTATATTTTAGTCTTTAATTTTAGTTCAAGCATTTATTCTCGTGCCTGATTCTGGTACCAAATCATGGTAGTGTTTTCTACGCACTGCCAAACATGGGATACCTGCTTTCTACAGCTGAGAGGCAGAATAGATACAGATACATTGTATTTTGACAGATTTACCCACAGTGAAGAAATATCATGGATTTTAAATGTCCTACAAAAACTAAATTACATTTTATTCTAGTTTTAGTCATCTTGATGAAAAGTAAACTTATTTGAGTCAGTTTTAGTCATTAAAGATCTATTTTTAGCTAGTCTTCGTCTAGTCTCTCTCATGGAAAAAGGCTTTCAAAAAACATTTTTAGTTATAGTCAACAAAATTAACACTGTTTCAGACTCTAGGAACTGCTCAGGCTCATAGTCCAGTGTTTCCCACAGGATTTTAGGAGACTATGGTGTGGGACCCTGAACCTTCCAGAAGGATCTGGGGCATGCCTGGTTGAAATGTTTTTACATTTTGAAGTTAAATGCGCTAATCTTGTGCTTTTATAGAGCAAAATAAAGAGGCCTTATCTATGGAAATTTTGTTTTCTTTAAAAAAATCTCTTGTAGTAATTAAATCAGAGGTGAACTGATTAGGCTTTAATTTGATTGACTAATTACATTTTTACAGATTTTACCTTATCTTTCATGGATTTTTATTTCTATAATTCATTATAAAAATCCACTGTCTATAAATGTTTATTTAAAGATAAAAAAAGTCTGGGTTCACAGATAGTTGAATGGTTTAAGGCACGTCCCATGTACACAGGCGGCCCAGGCTTGAATCTGGCCTGTGGCCCTTTGCTGCACATCTCTCCTCTCTCTTGTCCATGTTTCCGAGTCTATCCACTCTCCTCTTCTTTCTAGTAAAGGCACAAAAGGCACAAAATAAATCTTAAATAAAAACAAGTCCTCCAACCTGTATCAGGTCATATGACCATCTCTGATTTTGACTTCAACTAATATCCACCAGAAAACTGTCACAGCTTTTATTTCCTCTATTAGTGTTTCCTCTGTTATTCATGGTGGAGTTGATTTTTGTTTGTTAGCCTGAGTAAGATAAAATCTGTTTAAATGATACCTGAAGTTAATTTCTGTTAAGTTTACATTCTAGAGAGCAATAATTGTTCATTATTGACACTCTGTCCCTTCTGCCTTGTTAATGTAACTAAGGAATTAATGGAATCACAGAATCACAGACCTTTACAGCAGCTGTATTCTCTCTAACTCCTGAATGAATTATTAACAACAAATAATTAACATCAGTGACTGTTTCACTCAGCTAGCACTGAAGATAATCTACCTAACTGCCTTTTTTCTTTCTGTACTATATAAGTGAGTAGAAGGAGTTTTTAACATGTTTTATATCCGCTAGTACTGTTATTATTTCCTGTAAAGTGCTACGTCTGACTGAAGCTCAGTCTTATCAATCACATGCTTGCTGGAATATTAAAGTAGACATTAGGGTAGCACAATACGCTTCACCTCAAGGCTTCTTCTTTCGTAGCTTGAGTGTCTGAAGCTCAATGGTGAGCGTTGGTCACCACACTCGGTTCACGTGCACGAAGAGTTCACTGCTGAGCAGGACAATGTAGCGTTAAAAGTCTTAAATGTTACCTGCCTGGCTGCATTGTGCCAACGGTGAAGTTTGGTGGAGGAGGGATAACAGTATGAGGCTGTTTTTCAGGGTTTGGGTTAGGCACCTTATCTCCAGCGAAGGCCAATCTGAATACTTCAGCTTACAAAGATATTGTGGCATTGTGTGTTTGTGGGAGCCCTTTTTGTATTCCAACATGACTGTGCCTCAGTGCACAAAGCAAGCATGGTTTGGTGAGTTTAGTGTGGGAGACTGGACCACATGAAGCCCTGATATCATGCACCTTTGGGATGAACTGGAACGAAAATTGCAAGCCAGGCCTTCCTATCCATCATCAATGCCTGACCTCATGAATGCTCTACGGAATGAATGGTCACAAATTTATAAATATCTTACAAGTTTTTGCAGAAGTCAATGGAGATATTTATTTTGATATGCCAGCTAAACCATTATATAGAGAGTCATAGGTTCAGCAGTGTCAGTGGGATTTGCATCCTTTGGACTGTGATTGTCCGTACAGGAATTTATGACAATTTCTGTTCAGACATGGCATTATTTGGTAGTATTTTGGTTTTTTTATGCCACATTCTTGTTGTGGATGAGAGTAGATGAGTAGATAGATGTAACGAGAGCACCTGTAGTGTTTGGTGATTAAAATAGACTGTTCTATTGGATTTTTAATAAAATGTATGCAGAAAGTAAAATCAATATAAAGTCAAATTCAGCACTTTTATTTTGAAAAGGACTTCATTCAATCTTTTACCAATAAATCAAAAATACATAAATCATGAAATACTCTGTGTTTTATAGTGTATGGAAAGTCCTGAAATGTTTTCTGTGTTATGTTTGCTATTGATGATTATAAAATGATTATTTCCTTCATTAAGGGTGAAGCAAACCTACACAAAACTCACCAATCCTGCATGCAGCCAGAGGCCAAAACCCTGCAGTCTAGTCCACCATTCAGACTCACAGCTGTGATTATATTAGTCCGCTATCTGTGCTGATGAATGCTGGACCAGTTTCTGACAAGTTCAAGACACGAGAGCGTCTTTAGACCTTATTCAACAAACTGTCCTGTGTGATCATGGGGGAAAAGCTTGTCTGGAGGTGGTAACATTTTAACTCCTTGTCGGTGTTTCCTTCAGAGCTACATTCACACTTCAGGCCTTAATTCTCAATTCTGATCTTTTCTCAGATCTGATTTTTTTGTTTGCCTGTTCACACGGCAGTCAACTTCCTCAAAATCAGTTACGTATCAGATTTTGAGCCACATTCGAAAGTAGCCTGATTCTGATTTGAAAAGGTCGGATTCAATGTGACTTGCGCTGTTCACACTGTCAGAAAAAAATCAGATACGAGTCTCATGTGAGCAAAAAAAATCAGATTCAGGTCACTTTTAACTGCAGTGTGAACATAGCCTTTTAGCTATGCATAACCACAAGGCTGTCTGACCCCTCGAAGTATTTGACCTATTTAGACCAATCTGTGGCTCTGGTGCTAGCATGACTACATTTTCGTTCATTTGAAAGCCTCTAAACAGGAAACTTTGTGAAATATATTTATTATTAGCTGTCTGGCTTTGCATTTAGCTGTTGAACCTTTTTTTTTTCTTACTTTCAAGTAATGTCTTACCCTCAGGTCTGCCTTTAAAAAAAAATCACAATTTCCCTCTTAAAGCTCTTTTAGGACATTGGATATATGTTGAAATATTAGACATGGAAGAAGACTTATTAAACATGGAAGAAGACTTCTTTTTGGTCCTTAACTCCAGTCCTCATCATGTATAGCAAATGTGAATTTATTTTCATAATGTTAACCCTATAAATGCCAGTTTATTTATGCAATGCCACTTTTTAGCAGGTGCACCTGCATAAACAGGTGAATGCACATGGCTCTATTGTTTACACTCTGCTCTGCAGGGATTGTCTGCTTCTTGGTTTTCAAAACTTTTATTTATGATGCAGACATGGTTGCAAAGGTCATGTTTATGAAAGGGGTTTTTAACTCTCTAAATCTCTGTTACCCTGAAAGCAATATTTTGCACCATATAATGTAACCTACTGTAAATACCATATAATGTCTCTGCACATTAATCATATCAGAAATGAGTGAATCAGATTAAAAACCTTAAAACTACAACTTTGAAGCCATAAGTCAAATCAAATTGCAATGGCAGTAGAGTGAAAATAAGTGGTTTTAATGATAGTCAGTGTGGCCTAAAAGGGCTCCAGGAGGGAGTGTTGGGCTCTACAGCAGAGACTTTTAGAAGTAATCTACTGGATTTTTTTTTTCAATCTTATCACTTCATTCATTTTTACTGGATCTGTGCAGGTGAAAAGAGGGGTATGTTTCATTTGTGCCTCTTAAATGCCCCTATGGTAGATAAATGTAGTAAATTGCACTCCAGGGTGATCTTTATTAGATAAAATGTAATAAAGTGCCCTAAAGGCAGCACTTCCAGTGGACAAAACCTGATGAAGTGGCCCTTTAAGGGCACGTTACCAGTAAGCAGCATGTGCCATAAGCTCAAAGGTATTCAGATATTTTCACAGACATCCTCCTGAAATAAATGGATGAATAGTTCATAATTCCTAATCTGTTTGATTACAGTGGTTATACTTACATAGTAAAAACATTGAATCTTTGCCAGGGTTAATATTTCACTAAAATGGTGCCTTTTTTAATATTTGGCCCTGCCCCTCAAACATCCTGAGTCCACCTCTGCATGAGGGAATCTGGTTGGACAAATTATTTCACAGCTGAACCTCAGGGTATATTTTCATTTCCTCTTACAGAACACAGAATCAGACATCAGGTGGTCTGTCCAAATATTTCACCTACTTCCACCTAGCGAGTTTACAGGAAACATTGCCGCTTGACTTGCTAAAGCTGAGGCAACAGCTTTATTCAGGAGGCTGATTTTCACACCCTAGAGAAAGATCTGGGATGAGCTGTATCAACACACTCATCCATCCACATAGATCTGTGAAAGGAAATGAGTTATGACAGTAAGAGGGAGTAAACTTAATGAAATGAACACCAGCCAAAAGCTCCATGTGCTGAAATGCTCCTTCAGAGTTGTTTCTTTTAGATAAGGGAGTAGAAGGGGATGAAAAGTTCAAATTTTAAGCTTGTTTTTGAATGGGTACCCATATATGTCCAGGAAACTTTCAAAAAAGCAGATGTTGTTTTAATATTTTAAGACCAACAATAGCCCCACAGTAGACAAACTCGTGGTAATGTATGGCAAGTAAAAGTGGCAGGGAAAATTTACTTTTAAAGGACAGAAACCATTAACAGATCAGTCTCTTGTCGAACAGTTATCTGCTGAGATTATGGGCAGAGGATAGAAGCAGAGACTGAAAAAAGAGAGAAAACATTCAGACAGAAATAAACAGCAAAGCAAAAGAGAAAATAGACTGATAGTTGGATAACCAATAGTACTGATATGCCTACAATAAATATTAAAACTATAATAATGACAGAATACATCCTGATAATGAAAAGAATTATAGTAGTTGTTGGAGCTGAGCTGTTCCATGGCAACACGCTGACAACAACAGTGACTCACATCAACCTACAGTGCCTATAAAAGTATTCACCCCTTCGGATGTTTTACGTTTTTATTGATTTTATAAATCGGTCATGGTCAATATAATTTGGCTTTTTTGGACAAAAAATATACAAAAAACCTCTTGAATGTCAAAGTGAAACTGATTTCTAGAAAGTAATGCCAATGAAATAAAAATATATAATTTAAAGTAAGTGCATGGATGTTCACCCCCTTTAAGGTGGCTGACCTAACTCAACAGAGACCCAGCCAATTGGTGCTAGACACCTGAGTCTGGAAAGGCCAGTCTCCGGTTAATCAGTACTCCTGGCTACCACTACACCATGAAGACAAAAGAACACTCAAGACAACTTGGAGAAAATGAAAAGTGTAGGTCAGGGGATGGATACAAAACACATTTCCAAGGCACTGAAAATCCCCCAGAATTCAGTAAAATCCATCATCAGGAAATGGAAGGAATATGGCACATGTGTAAATCTGCCTAGATCAGGCCATCCTCACAAACTGTGTGTCCATGCAAGAGGAAGACTAGTAAGAGAGGCCACCAAGACACCTATGACTACTCTGAAGGAGGTACAAGCTCCAGCAGCTGAGATGGCAGAAACTCAGCATACAACAACTGTTGCCTGGGTTCTTGACTAGTCAAAGCTTTATGGGAGAGTGGCATGTTAAGGAAAACTCAGATTAAATCTGGACTGGAGTTTGCTTAAAGGCATGTGGGAGAGTCCATGGTCCATGGAAAGTTCTTATGTCTGATGCTTTTTGTCCAGCAGACAAGACTCTGTGTTTGGCAGACATCAGACACTGCATATCACCACAAACACACCATCCCCACTGTTGAAGCATGGTGCTGGCAGCATCATGCTGTGGGGATGCTTCTCCGCATCCCCAATCCCCAAATAGATCAATGGGCATGTTTACATACAGACAGAGGGAGAGCAACACAGGGGCTAAGCCTATGGCAGCATAACTAGGGGCTGGTACGAGACTGTGCCAGCCCTGACTACAAATACTATTAATATGTTTTAAGCCTACTCTTGCCACAGATGGGATATCAGCCTCCTAGACCCAGACTGACTGCTGATTCCACATAAGAGGGGCCTGCTAATTAACAGTTCTGCCTCCCATGCTACTTCAAGAGACTTAAAGAAGCATTTGAAATATAATTTTCTCAGACATTTAAAAGCTTAGTGCATGAGAACGATTTAAATTTCTCTTTAGATGTTATGGAGCAAATGCAGAAAAAATGTGCAGACAGAAAGCTCTCTGTCGTTTCATAGCTATCTGTCTATAAATGGAGACTCAGTCAGCTATGGTGGGATGTTTCCCTGTGACTCATCCTGTTGTGGTCATTGCACTGTGTTCGAGTACAGATTAATTTATCTTTTAGCTGAGTGTTTGCAGGGAAAACATTAAAGAAATTTGCCAGTCAAAGCATGCCGGACCATGTTTTCCCTATTTAGTTCACTCTGCTGACTTAAACTAAGCTCTACTAACTGTCTTTTTTGGAAGATGTTCAAGCTAGTGCCACTTCTAGTCAAAGTTTGATAAAACAAGCATAATATATAACTTAATCTCTTTTGAATTTGAATGCTCTTAATCTAAAAGCAGTCAAGCTGATAACGGGGGCTTGCAAATGGTTTACATGAGGAAGGCCTTATGTTTCAATCCAGCTACGTAGCCAACTTCCTGAATGTTTTGGCAAGATAAATAGTTGGCAACATTGTGCATGTCTCTCCACATCTTACCTATGCTCCTGTTTCACTAGTCCAAATTTTGATAACAGGAAATCCCCAAATGCCCTGTATGTTTTAGAACCACATACCAGGAGTCACGGACTCCCTGGAGAATCCCTGAGTCGGCCTCCTCTCTGATTCAGAGCGCTGAGTGCTGCCAAAAGAAATCTCCATTATTCTGCTTCCAGCAAAACTCTGTCCTACTGTTTGTTCAGTGATGAGAAGTACTTGTAACTTGATACGCAGCTGCTCTGAGTAACTGTATGTAATACATAGAAGTATGTCTCCATAAAAAGGTTTTTCATCAACATATATTTCTGTTGAACAAATCCTGTAATGATACAGTTTAAAATAATTGATGTCAATTCCGTCCACTTTGAAAACATGGCAGTTCACTGTCTTTTGAGTTTCTTTATCTAATATTTTTTCTATTCAGGCCTAGAAGAGTTGTTATTAAAGGAGAAAAGCACATAGTCTTGAATATTTGTGTATTTGTCCAAAGCTATAGCTAAGTTCTGGTCAGTCCTGGGTGAGTAATTAGATGATGTCATTTTTATGTTGCGCCTGTAGTGACTAACAAATTCTGTCTCTTGAAAATTCCTCCTCTATCCAGTAATACTGACTAAAGATAAGTCCACCCAAAGAATAAAACAATTTAAATGATGAATTGCATTCCAAACTGTTACTGTGGATACAATGCAGGAACAGTGATAAAAGAAAACACAATGTGTGGCTAGATAAGGTACTTTTTGCCAAACAGTTAAATGTGATTAAATGTGTTTGGGAAGTGTTGATTCAACCTACAGCTATGATCACTACATTACCCACAATCCCAGAGTGGTGAGCAACATCTCTAAATTGCTTTTAGCTGGAATTGAAAGAACCTTGAAATGCAAACAATTGGGAGTCTCGGTTCATTTCAGTTCCCTTCGCAGGAAGTCAAAGATGATCTGGACACGCTGTGAATGACAAACATGTAACTTCTGTATGGTACTGACTGTACACTGCCTCATGAGGTGCGTTTGTTTGACTGAGCAGGCAGGGTTTGTTAGCTCTGGGTGGTGACTTTCTGTCTTCCACTTTTGTGAATGTGACTTACTGAGCGCACACGCTGCATTTAATTCCTGTTTTGTCTGTAACTGGATAGTTGATGTGTTGGCCTGCTTGAAACAAAATGATTTTTTGCTTTGCAACAGCAATTTGATATCCAATTATTGTTTTTCAAGTTCCTTATTGTGTGTATTTTTTAACAGGCAATAAATCATTCTATAATATAAACAACACAATATTAGAATAAACCAGGGCTGAACAATTAAAAAAAAAAAATTAATTACCATACGTCCAGGTTGATCAGCAACCATGAAGACCCAACATCCAGAGAAGCATTAGGTCTTTCACTTGAGTTAACCTTTGAGTGACTGATGGTTTCAAGAATTGAAACCCCCTTCTTAGCTAACATTACATCACCCTTTGGGATTGTTGTAAGATGCACAAGGGTTTAACAGTTTTACATACATTATAAAACATATTTTATAACTATTCAGTGTGTTCCGAATCACTCAATTCTATATAATTCACTGCAGTATTCTTAAATGCTTTTCTACTTATTTTTAAAAATGAATTGCAAACAAGGATTAGGCAATGATTTATCCCAAGGGACTCATTTTCCACATGGGTGTAGAACAGGAGGGCTGATTACCCAGGCCTATGGTAGGGATCGAGATCAGGATGATGGAGGGGAAGAAAGCAGGGATAGAGAGCAACATGAGGATGATGGTTAAGAGATAGAGAGCAACATGAGGATGATGGTTGAGAAGAACGCAGGGACAGAAAGAAGACTACAAACACCCTGAGCTTAATATCAGAGAAAAATGGCTGCTGTGGGAGTATGTTGAATTGGGCTAAAACAAGAAATACCTGCAGGATTGTTAACGTGTTTTATAGCAACATGCTGGAAATTATACTCAGGTAATATGAAAGTATCTGAAAAAAATGTGTCGCAATTCTTTGTGTGTGTTTAATGTTTCCTTGCTGTGTTTTCTCTTGCAGATTCCTTGGATCAACTAAGATCTCACTGAGAGACCTTGCCACTGGTCAAGCAAGATCCTTACCGTCCAAAAATGTTCCTCTGGCCAATGAAAATGGACAGAATATTGGAGTGAGTGTCTTTTTTGTGAATAAAGCAATCTATCTCTATAAAGCAAATAATTTACCCTCAGATCATTTCCTTTTTAGGCTACAATCGATCTTGTGGTGAGCTATGATCCTCCGGCCGGTGCGGCCCCAAACTCCAGTGACCCTAACTCAGGAGACGCTGTGGTGGATGCTGGTGTGTTACTCTTAATGAACTTAACTATATTGTTGTTATAAATGGGATTTGAGGCCTGTCAGGTGTTTGATCTCTGCTCATCTTCATTTCTGCTGCTCAGGTGGTGGAGGGGAGGAGGGCGATGGGACTCATCCAGACGGGGTCCAGGGGGGCTCTGCTGGGACTCCACTGTCCCCCGGTCAGTCTGTTAACCTACGTAAGCGACTGGCCCGGGCCCAGAGTCGCCATCGACTGGTCAATAAACCTCAGGACTTCCAGGTCAGTCTGACAGTGTTAGCTAAGCTATACAGAAACATATTATCATGATTGGGTCAGAACTAATATGTGGGTAGCTGAGCTGAGCTTCATCAGACTTCAACAAAATGTGTGAAAGTGAAGCCATTATTCCCAGGCATCCCTGAAATGGAGAAATGTGTACATACTGAGTATCATGAGTGGGAAATTAGCACCCGCTACCCTCTAAATGCAGGTAATTTTTAGGAGTGTTGGGTGAATTTGTTCAACCTACCTGCGACTAGGGCAGCTATATTCAAAGTAATGTTAAATGCATGAATTGAATTCTGCTTTTCTGCTGGTTCCTACTGACTTTGTGAGCAGACCCACATGCTCAATAACCAAAGAGCCTGCCTCCGCCCTGTGTCAGAGCTGGTTTCAAATATTTATATTCAGCTGTGTGATGGGATGCTTTGACTCATTATCACACCTGTTTGTTAAAGGTGTGTTAGAACCGATGATCATATTAATCACTGCACATACACAGTATATGGACTTGGAACGGGTAAAATTACTTACAGTGTAGAGAATTTAGTTTGTAAATCATTTTGAAAACCACATTATCCTTCCTCTCATTTAAAAATCATGCACTACTTTGTAACGGTCCATAAAAACCAAATCAATCAAATCAGATTTGCAGTCAAAACAAGAAGAGTTTTGCAGAGCCTGAGCAGAATGAAAGCTTAAGCAAGGACTGTACCGGTCCAAAGAAAAGTTGAATAACCCAAACAGTGGATGCTTTTGTTTGAGGATTTAAAAGTCCAAGTATGCTTTATTCTTTTCATAACAAAAGATTGTTACCTTTGAGAGGCTTTTTTCATTCCTCTCAATCCTTTTATATGATTGCATGTGTCTGGATGTTTGAAAAACCTGCATGAAGAAAACAATCAACAACTTTGAAACAAGTTTTATTTTGATTTTGCCATTAGTAAGAAAAACTACTGTCCAAATGTTTCCCACTTTTTAATTCTAAATTTAAAGTCTAGGTTACTTTCAGATTGCCACAGCCTTAAAGGACACATATTTTACCCCTTTAAGATCAGTTTATATTGGTCTCAGAGGTTCCCAAAACATGCCTGAGAAGTTTGTTGCTGCAAAAACACTCTAGTATTAGATTTTTCCATGTCTAAAAAACAACCTCTGTTTCAGCCCTGCTCAGAACGAGCCCTTTTTTTGTCTGTGGCTTTAAATACAAATTAGCTGTCTGACTCCGCCCCTCTCAGGAAATGGATGTGGCTTAATGGATGAGGCTCTCCTGATCCTGAGAGGAGGATCAGGAGAGGAGGGCGGAACTTTCATCCAAGCTGGGAGGGCCAACTGAACCTGGGGGCGGGGCTAACTCCCCACATAACATCATGAGGTGAAAATCTGAGAGCAGCTTGTTTCAGCACAAATTTACTAAAAGGTGGAGAAAGAGAGGGGGGAGGGAATAAATTTTTCTTATCCTTGGGGGGGATTGTTGACAGGCTAGAGGCACATATTTTTGCTAGAAAAGCCAGTAAAGGTGTATTTTGCATAACATGTGGCCCTTAATTATTGCTTGATAAGGTAAATTTTTACTTTTATTATAAAACATAAACTGAATGGATTTGATCAGAGTGTGGTGCTGTCATCCTGTCATTACTTGTGTATTTTTTATTTATGCTCATCATGTCACTCTTTCTTTATTTTTAAGATTCGTGTCCGGATCATTGAAGCCCGTCAGTTGCCTGGAAACAACATTAAACCAGTGGTGAAGGTCAGTGTGTGTGGAGACACACACAGGACCAGGATCAGGAGAGGGAACAACCCGTTCTTTGATGAGGTACTCTTCTAACTCTTAAAGTTTGTATCCGTCACAGATTTAAATCAGTTTGGCACGGTTTAGAGCTCAGCCTTCCAAGACTAAGAGTTTGTCCTCAGGGTTCAAGTTTGAATTTGTTTCTTGTTTATCCTCATGAGAACATTCAAACTTTTATATTGTCACAGATGTTCTTCTACAACGTCCACATGCTGCCATCTGACCTGTTTGATAAGAACATCAACTTCCGGGTTAGTACACGTCTGTTTTAAGATCACACCCTCATTGAACATGCATGAATACAGCATTTAAACCTTTATTTGTTACTCTTTCAGATTTATAATTCCTATTCACTGAGGGCTGACAGTCTTATGGGAGAGTTCAAGGTGATATGAGTTTTTTGGTTGTTTCTGAGCTGTTTTGAATATTCAGAATAGTTGGGTTAATGTGTATTTCACTGCGACTAATCTGTTTTGTTCTCTGCCACAGCTGGACATCGGGTACGTCTATGATGAACCAGGTAAGCTCGTCGCAAACCACAGATTTGTGTGTCATTTACATTTGCTCACAGGATGCTGCTGTTTGGCGTGTCAAGGGAAGAGTGGGAGAGGGAAATTTTTGTGCTATTTTTAGTAAATACTTGTTAGGATCTGCTCAGAGTAGGAAATAATGATTGGTTATTTGTTAGGTCACATGCATGTTAAGGCACAAGATTGGCTTTGGCATGATATGGCTCTTAATAGGCAGCCAAATGACTACTTGTTAATTTTAGAGATTGATAGCACGCATTTTTCAGCCGAAATTTATCTTTGGGTGTTACTTTAGCCTTACAGGGACATTTAATCGAGCTCTTGTTGTCCTCTACCTTTTTGTTGTCATAGCTTAAGAGCAATCATGCATTTTCTCTGTTTGCCAGTTCTAAGCAGATAGTGGATCTACTGGAGTTTATCTGTAATATTACTGTTTTGTTTCACTTTTGTATGCTCTTGTACAGCAGGCTGTCTTTCAGCATCAGTTCTTTCATTCAGCAACTTAAAAATATTCCTTGTAAGCTGTTGGGACCAGAATAGCAGAAAACCAACTCATGTTTGCAGCCTGAAGCATGACTTAATGCCCTATGTGTGTCCTGTATTTGTAAAAAAGTGCTTGTAGCTGGCTCAGTACCTCACACTAGTCTGTTCATCTACACAGTCCTGCTTCAGGTATATACCTAACTACTTTTTAGGGTCTCTGCATTACACCTAATTTTTAAGTATGTTCTGTCTTTTGCAGCCCACTGTGTTATGAGGAAGTGGCTTCTGTTAAATGACCCAAATGACTCCAACTCAGGAGCTAAGGGTTACCTCAAAGTCAGCCTGTTTGTGGTTGGCACTGGAGATGAGCCACCGGTACGACTGAGAAACCACAGCGCTGTATACTTCCTGCCGTGCTGTTATGCTTCTCTCTTTATACCTCTGTGTTTCTTAAATCTCCCCCAGGTAGAGAAGAAGGAGGCTAATGATGATCAGGATGACATAGAGAGTAATCTGCTGCTGCCAGCTGGTGTAACTCTGCGATGGGCCACGCTGTCTCTGAAGGTGTTCAGAGCAGAGGACATACCCCAGAGTAAGACGAGCACAAGTTATTCTATCTTTAAGCAGCCCGTACAACATTTTTAACTCATCTTATTGTTTATGTTACATTATTTCTATGTTGTTTATAAACAGAGCTATAACTACTTAACTAATGCGTTAGTAAAGCATTTGTAAAGCTGAAGTCTTCTTCTCTACAGCATTATTGATTCATGTCATGTATAAACACAGCTATAAATGCTTTACTGATTTATAGTAAGGTATGAGTGGCCCTAAACTGAACCAAATTAATTTACTAGCTCTTTTGAAGCTTTTCTTATGCATCAATAAAGCATTTATAGCATATAAATGATTTATCATGCTTTATATTTGATGATTTAAGTAAAAAATGATGCTTTATTTATTCTTTACTAATGCTTAATAGTGTTTAGGGCTATAAGTATGTGGTCAGAGGACTTGAATGTAAAAGTTAACTTCTTGTTTGTCTTTTTCTGACTGCTGAACTTATTAAAGCAGAGATTATCATTTTTTGCCATACAGTTAAAATTCATTTATTTTCTGATTTTAGTGGATGATGCATTCATTCAATCAGTCAAAGAAATTTTTGGAGGAGATGAAAACAAGAAGAACCTCGTTGATCCATTTTTAGAAGCACGCTTCGCTGGCAAAAAGGTTTGTCATCATTTTTCCCTTTTTTCTTATTTTATTATGTTTATTGTACTTTTTCAAGGATAACAACACAGTATATACATATTTACAAGTCTTCGTGTATGCATATGCTTTACAAAGCCAAAACAAAATGAATGAAAGGACAAAAACATCCGAAATATGTTTTCTGAATAATGCCGAGTATCTCATAAAATGTGTCATGCGCTCTAGTATTTATATATTTTGGAAGGTGACTTTATGAGTCTCTATTCTTCCTGTGTTTTAAAAATTAATGCATTCAGGAAGTTTTCAGATTTGTATTATCATCAATATATGTGTAGTACCCGATCATGACAAAATGAAAACACAATTTAAGAATGTTTTGCAAATTTATTAAAAATAAAAAAATAGATTATCACATTTATTTTTATGCTCAACATATGAAAGCCTGCTTGCAGTCAAAAAAACTCAGCATGAAAGTTAAGTGTGCTTTGCACTGAGGAGGGCTTTTTTCTAGCCTCTCTGCTATAAAACCCGGATCAGTGCAGAGCTTCAGTGACGGTCATCCCTCTAGATTGTTGTCCCATCTCCACTCAGGATCCACTCAGTGACCATCAGGTTCTTGCTCACCTCTCTAACTAAAGCCCTTCTCCCCTGATGGCTCAGTTTGACTGGACAACGAGCTCTTGGGAGAGCTCTCATTCTCTCATTCTTCCTTCATTTGAAGATTATGGAGGCCACTGTGTTTTGGGGAACTTACAGTGCAATGTAATTTTTCTGTAGCCTTCCCCAGATCTGTGACTTGAAACAATCCTGTCTCTGAGCTCTACAGGCAGTTCCTTTGACCTCATTGTTTGTTTTTTCATGTCCAATCAATTTAATTTACCACAGGTGGACTCTAATCAAGGTTTAGAAACATCTTAGCAACAATCAAGAGAAATGCGAGAACCTGAGCTAAATAAAGGTGTTTTTTCAAAGGTTTCTGAATACTTTTGTAAGTGTAACATTTCTGTTTTTATTTGTAATAAATTTGCAGAACATCTAAAATTGTGTTTTCACTTTGCCATGATGGGGTACTGAGTGTAGAAAATGAAAGAAAAATGTTGGGTTTTTTTTCCGATTGTATCAACGGACTGCAACATTAGATAATTGAAAAGAGAGAAGGGATCTGAATACTTTCTGAATGCACTGTAGTGCTGTTATTTCCATTGAGTGGTGTCTGTAACTTTTTCATAGCCAGACATCTTAAAATGCTTTAAAGCAGTGGTATTCAATGAGCCACATGTGGCTCTTTGTCTCTGTCTCTTGTGATGATTTGTGGCTCTTCTGTGTCTTCATTTGAAATATCTTTTGCCCAGAAATCCTTTTAAAAGGCCAACTATGACCTCAGAAATTATCCATCGCAAGCTACATCAATCCGTTTGTTTCCCATTATTGTGCAGTTGGCTTAAATTTTCAACCTTTATTTTTTTGTCTATTTGTCTATATTTCCATTGCCCTTATTTGCATTGTCCCCTTATTTTTCCTTTTTTGCCACTTTTAATCAATTTTTCTACTTTCAATGCCAATTTTTGCCACTTTTATCCTATTTAGGGCCTTATTTCAACCAGTTTTTGCCTCTGGTATCCTGCTTTTTGCTATTTGCCATTTTTCCCATTTTTTCCAGTTTTTGCCACTTTTCATCCCTTTAAGCTGCTTTTTGCCAGTGAATGCCACTCTTGCTGCATTTTGGTCACTTTTCACTCATTTTTTGCCATATTTTTGCCACTTTTTGACCATTTTTGCCACCTCTAACTCATTTGTCACCCTATTTTTGCCATTTTTTACCCAATTTTTGCAATGTTATGCCTATTTTGCCCCTTTGAACCATTTTTTTTTTTGCACTTCTTTGCTGCTTTTTGACCATTTGTGCTACTTAAACTTATTTTTATTGTCACTTAAACTCATTTTCAACTCTTTTCACCACTTAGATTTGCACTGGTATTTTTCATCAGTTTGGCTCTTTGGTTGAGCAGGGTTGAGTAACACTGCTTTAAAGCATGTGTCCAGCTGTAGGTATCTCAGTGTTTTTCCAGGCTTTTATGTAATGTTCATATAGATTATAGAGTAGGAAACATTTTATTAATAGTTGAAAGTCTCAAATCAGGTGGAAATAGCTCAAGAATAAATACCCAGGAGCAGACAGGCAGTCGAAAAGAGATATCAGATACACTTTGAATGACCTTTTCTCAGGACAAACATTTAATTCTTAGCTGCTTTTGTTCATGTAAGCGTAGACATTTTAAGTTCATAAAAATGTGTTTTTATTTCGTCCCACTAGCTGTGTACTCAGATCATCGAGAAAAATGCAAACCCAGAGTGGAACCAAGTTCTGAACCTTCAAGTAAAGGTGAGTCTCCTTAGAAATAATCTGTGAACACAGCTAAATGGTTTTCTAGTCTTCATTATAAATACCTGTTTCTTGTGTTTTCTCAGTTTTGTCAAGTATGTACCTGTTTTTTTTTTCTTTCCTGGTGGTAAAACATAAATAGACTAGTGATACTCAAGAAAATCAATGGAAAAGAGAAAATACAGTGGTTTATATTAGGCTGTTTTTGTAGTTTATTATCACTCACGTTTGTTACCTTCCCACTATATTTCTTTTTTTTATATACTTTATAACTCTGTTCCTCTTTTTCCAAAATTATCTGACATCAATTCATCACTTTAACATCACCCTGTTGTGTCATCTCTTGTTTTATGTTTATAGTTCCCCTCCATGTGTGAGCGAGTCAAACTGACCGTCTTTGATTGGTGAGTCAAACATTTCTGAACGTTATCTAAGAAGAGGCCGTTTTGTTTTCGTCCTCAGGTTTGGCAAAGTGCACGACAACAGATGTGCAGTGTAGTCAGCTGTGTTTGTGTGTACATTTTTCCATGCCAAATCACCAACCACATGAGAATAATGCAGCAGCCTATGATTCATGCACTGCACGCCCCTCCCTTCCCCTCTGTTAGTAATCTGGGATCCTGTTGGCACTGTCCTGCAGCCATGTATTTTCTAACTGTGAGTGAATGAACAATCTGATAAGTCAGGTCCAGGAAGGCTAACAGGAAATCTGTGCAAGAGGAAAGGTTTGGAAAACACCTCAGAAGGTGCTGAAAAGACAGAGAGTTAGTGGAAGCACTGTTGAGAGATTATGTTTGTCTTTTCTACCCCGTACATTCAACATCAGTTGTGAAATTTCTGTTTCAGTTTAACCTATGAGCATACAGTGAGTCCAGATATTTTTGTGTTTACAGGGATCGTTTGACAGGAAATGATGCTATTGGAACGACATACCTGAACCTGTCCAAGATAGCCTCCTCTGGTGGAGAAATTGAAGGTATTTTTTTTTTTTTTTGGTTCCGTTTTGTTTTTACAGTTAAAGACTGAAAATATACAGTTACACTTGGCTGGAGATGAAGTGCTGAAAAGCCTCAACCACTGACTGTGTATTAAGATGGCAGCTGGCAGAGAAGCCAAATATATATAAAGCTCCACCACCTGACTGGCTGCAGTATAAGTCATACGCCTCCCTCCATGTTAACAGACAGGACATGAGGATAATATCAAGTTAGAATATACATAAAAAATGTTTTGTTAAACCTGAATTCTGCCATTATTGATATTGTCATGCTGATTTCAATAAAGTGATCATTTTTTAAATTAGTTTTGTTTTAAATCTTTAAAAAGAACTAACAACAATTGTTGAACTTTTCATAACTGAATGCCTCCTTCAAAATCAAAACTGGGCACACACCCACAAATCCATTAATCATTAATTATCTACATTAATTTTAGTTTCCAAATAAAAGGCATACCACCTTGTGTACCATTATTAATTATCATTATTATTATCATTTTGTATTTATTATTTATTATTAGTTATGATTTATTAAGTTAAAATGATTAATTATTATGTATTTATTTTTATCATTATTATTATTACTTATTATTATTAGATAATGAGCCAAAATAAATGCCGCCAAAATTAATGCCTCTGTCCCCGATCAGTTTTAATGTGAAATGATGCTCTAATAGAAAGTTGCATACTTCTTGAGCTCCACCGTAGACTTTGAGAATAAAAATGTCTGCAATTATTTGCAGATTTGAAACAGTCTTTGAGATGTTCATGGATACTTGTGCTGGATTTGGATTGTGTGGACTAGGACTGAACAATGTAAACTTTGCACAGAATGCAAGGAAATTTGTGTTTGATAGATTAATTCTTTGTTGTAATGATGCTTTTGGCAAAGACAATCTTAAACCGTTAGAAAGCCTGTTAACTTCCCTTGAAAATGTTGCCACATTTGTAAGGATCATGCATTTGTGCGATGTAAAAAGACAATGCATTTTTCTAGTTTAATTTCCTTTATATTAAGAAAAAAAATGTCAGTTTTTCCCAATATCATTTAGTCCTAGTAGGGACCCGTCTTGATGCAATAGGACTGTTTTTTGTTTGAATATTATGATCAGGACAAAACAGTTAAATTGCATTGTGTGACTGTCACTTGTCTGACAGATTTGTAGATTGAAGCTGCTTTGTTGATTTGATCTTTAAATGCTTAAAATCAGTGCGATTGGAGTAAAATTTTAAATACCTGTGCCCACCTCTGTCCATAACCAACACAAGACTCTTCTGCTGTTTTACTAGAAAGTTAAGTGTGCTTCTGTTGGCAGAAGGGGCACTGATTCTGCAATCCTACCAGCCAACTTCCTGGTAGAATTCGTCACTAATGCAATGTTTAAATGCCAATCACACTTTCGTACATATAAGGAGATAGAGATGTGTAATCCATATTATTATACAGTCAGTGTTTTGGGCCCAAAAGCATTCAACCAAATACTAGAATTGGATAACTGTGTACGAAAGATCATTTTGTTTATCTGTGTTTCTGGAAACCTGGAAACAGTACCTAAAATGTCTTTTTTCTCCTGGAATAGAGGAACATGCAGGAATTGAGGAAGTTCCGTCCTATGAAGGTTCACCTGCGCTCCTTGTTGCTTTGTGTTGCATGACATGTTTGCAAAGCTAGTATGCTAGTTTTGTTTATGTTGTGTATGCTGCCCTTTGCTCTCTTGACTTAAGCTTCCATTCGCATTAATTACTGTTTTGTTGTTTTAGCGCCTCCATTTTGCTTACCCAGCATTCACTGCTTCCATCTACATGTGTCCATCACCACCGCCTGAAATGCAGCATCACCAAGAAACTAACATTGCAGCTTTGCGTTGCTTAGCTCGAGTCCATCTATAAAGAGTCTAAGTGTATGTTCATTCCTTCTCAGCGAACACGGGACAGTCTGAGGTGGGTTTCCTGCCTGTCTTTGGGCCGTGCTATGTCAATCTGTACGGTAGTCCCCGAGAGTTCACCGGCCTGCCAGACCCTTATGAAGACCTCAATTATGGCAAGGTAGTGTTGAAGATGTTCATCAGTGTATCAGTAACCTTCAACTTTAAGTCTTTGTTTTTATTTCCATCTTTTTCCTACGCTCTCGTATTGTTTTGTCAAGAGTTTGTGCTGTCTTTGCAGGGGGAAGGAGTGGCGTATAGGGGCAGGATTCTGGTGGAGCTTTCTACTAAACTAGAGGGGAAAGAAGACAAAACAGTTGACAACATCAGCAATGATGACATCCTGGTGGTGCAGGTAGAGTAACTCATAACCCACTAAAAAAATCATGCTGTTGTATGGTCTAAAGTGTTGATTTGGAGTATGCTAAAAGGTGGAGAAAGCTGAAGTTGGATTCTGGATGGGATCATGCCTCTATGTTTTTACTGGTTTGGCCTCTCCCAGCAGTTCCTGTGTTGAAAGGAGGGAAATGGTGTTTGGTGGAGAAGGTCCCTTAAGAACTGAGACAGGCAAGAGAGAAGGGCTGAAGCAGGGTTTATGAATGCAGAAGAAATCTTATTAAAGAGGTCACAAGGGAAAAAGCTGATGGGACACGAGTGATTTAAGTTGTAAGAGTAGGAGCAGGTCCTAAACTTCTAGGCCAACTTCATCCAAGCTTGAAACCTTTTAAATCTGGTAGGGAAGTATACAGTTCAGTCTGTAAGTATTTGGACAGCAGCACATTTTCTTCTTCTGTTTATCACAACAGTGGATTTAAAAAAGATGAGATGTGACTGAAGTGTAGACTTTCTGCTTTAATTCAAGGGGTTTCATAAACATATGGCATTTTCCATTTAGAATAAAATTCAGCCATTTTATTCAAAGTATCTCCACTACCAGGAGCTCAAAAACATTTGAACACTTCACTGGGGAGCAGTTTCACTGTCTGATGTTACCTCGATACTTCAAGACAAATAAAGCCAAAAAAAACAACGAGGTGTGAAACTATTAGAAAGCATGCCAAAATGCACTAAAGATGAAGTAAACAGCTGGGTTTCTACACAATATTAATTTCTAGGGCTGCAGGATTTTTTTCCTGAAATCAGATATGCCGTTTTTTTTTGTTTTTTTTTTACAAATTACTCCAAGCTGATACCAATATCAATACCCATATTTAAATGTAGTTCAGACCTAAAACTTCAGAACTTTAAACACACAATTTAAAGTTTGAGGATGAAGCAATTAAGAAATTTCAGTCCTTAAAACCCACTTCAAAGTGTAAGAAATGATAAAAAAAAAATAAAGAAAAAGACTTCAGCAGATGTACGTCTTTTGGTCCAGCCAAAAAGCCCACTAACTTATTTGTTCCTATAGCCAATATTTACAGCTGATAGACGCTCTTAATAAATCAGCAGAAATTTAGATATCTACCCAACCAATAATTCAATTTTTAAACTGATACCTGCCTGTACCGATATCGTACACATAATATTGTCATCTCCATTAATTTCTTAATACTTTCTAAGTTGAAACATTGGTGTTCTCTTGTTTTGAAGTTAATATTGATATGTTTTCATTTCAGTCTAAAAATACTGCAGGTTTGTGTTATCCTAACCAGTTGGACAAACACAGTGGAAATATAGGAGCTGCATTTTACTCATACACAAAATAGCAGAATCAGACAAAGCACTGACATCTTATTGGATTTTTTTAAGCTTTTCATAAAGCTATTAGAAAAAGAAAGTAAGAGAGGTTCAAACAACGTGACTATACATTTCTGAGAGTAAATAGCAAAAATCAACATGTAGTTTTATTATATTTTTTTCACTACATTAGAAGTACCAGCGGAGGAGGAAGTACTGTCTGTGTGCCGTCTTCCACAGCGCCTCGATGATCCAGGAACCAGGAGAGCCGATCCAGTTTGAGGTTAGCATTGGTAATTACGGCAACAAACTGGACACTACCTGTAAACCTCTGGCCTCCACCACTCAGTTTAGCTGCGCTGTGTTTGATGGTGAGAAGGATGTAATCTGATGATTCACTGAAGACTTAAAAGACATGAATTTTAACCTCTTAGCTCATGTTGAAGATTTTTAAAGGCTGTTTGAATTTGTCCAGGTAACCACTACTATTACCTGCCCTGGGCGGGCACAAAACCAGTGGTTGTGGTTACATCATACTGGGAAGACATCAGCCACCGTCTGGACTCTGCCAACATCATCCTCTACATTTATCACCGCCTGGTAAACCTACATTATCCTCTTTATCCTAAGATTGATGGCTTTTTGTGCAAGCCTGAGTTTGCCAGGTTGTTTGCTGTCTTTAAAGAATTTTGTATTGGACTGAAGTCTGACACACGTGTGCATTCGAGTCTATAATGGAAGGTTTATATGAGAGTACTTATCCTCACTTCTGTTGTGTTGTTGTTGCAGCAATCAAACCTGGAGGCATTTAAAACTGGCATCTTGGCAAAAATGTCTGACAACGATCTGGTTGAGGTGTGGCTGAAGCTGCTGACTCAGCTAATTGAAGACCTGGAAAGGTAAATAGAGGATATGTTTTTTTTTTAAATGCAGCTAGATGAATCCAGTTGTTTTTATGTGTTTCTGAATGAAATACAAGCCTGATAGAATCACTAAAATGAGTCCAGTGTGTTCAGAACAAATTAACATAATACAATGGGATTTCCAAGTTAAAAGGCTAAATATTTTATATGACTGCAGCTTGATTTTGTGTATGCACTCCTACAGTTTCCCCATGCCTGAACTGGAGGGCCGCTCCAACCTGACATCTCTGGACGTCCAGATCAAGAAGCTGCGAGACAGCGGGCTGACAAACATCAGGGATGGCGCCCGACGCATGAGAGAGGAGGCTAGAGAGATCAGAAACACTCTGTCTGATCTCGAGTCCTGGGCTGAAAAACTGAAAATGCTGGCTGAGGAGGTGAGGAAGATAAGGTTTATCCATACAAACAAGGCTGAAACATCATCAACCGATGACTCATACTCAACATATTGTTAGTTTTTTCTGCATTTGTTACCATGATTTTCCTGTTATTGTGTACAGCCTCAGAACAGCATGCCTGATGTGATCATCTGGATGTTACGGGGAGAGAAGAGAGTTGCCTACTGTCGTATCCCAGCGAACCAGATCCTCTACTCCACGTACAGTGAGCAGGCCTGTGGCCAGCACTGCGGCAAGATGCAGACCATCTTTTTGCAGGTACTCTTATTCAGTAAAATACAAAGACAGAAAAGTTGGAAAACTTGGGGCCTGATTTCTCTAAAGTATTGCACAGCTTTTATGCCAGCTAAACAATACAAATTATTTAAAAATACATCAGGGAATCCACATAGAGGGGAATAGGATGAGGAGTTTAGACATCGAGGGAGGGCTACAAGTACAGCTGCTACTCCTTCGCATTGAAAGGAGCCAATAGAAATAGTTTAAGTATCCGCTCAGGTTTTCTAAGCATGTCCAGTTGGAAGAAAACCTCAGGGTACACCCAGGACTTGCTGGAGTTTTAATATATCCTGTCTGGACTGGCAAAGCCTTTGGATCCCCCAGGAGGTGAATGAATATTTAGACAGGGAGAGAAATATCTGGGATATCTTGTTAAGCCAGATGAGTAAAAATGGATAGATGGATGCATGCATGGATGGATGGATAAATTGATGCATGGATGGATGGATGGATGCATGGATGGATGGATGGATGCACGCATGGAAGGATGGATGGTTAGATGCATTGATGGATGAATAGATGCATGAATGGATGCATGCATGGATGGATGGATGGATGGATAAATGCATGGATAGTTGGTTGTATCAATGCATGGATGGATATGTGCATAGATGAATTGATGCATGCATGCATGCAAGGATAGATGGATGGTTGGATGCATGAATGGATGGATGCATACATGCATATATGGATAGCTGTATGCATGCATATATGTATAAATGGATGATGATGAATTGATGTATGGATGCATGCAGGGATGGATGCATGCATGGATCAATCCATCAATGGGTGGGTGGATGGACGGTTTCATAGATGGATTGATGGATACAGGGATGGATGGATGGATTTCCCCTAGCTGTGCCTCAGACCAAATGACATTGCTGTGCACCAGAGCTTTTTGCACTTATTAAAATCAGACCTTAAGTAGTCATTTGGGAAAATATCTGACCCTTTCAAAGGCAAATCTCTGCTGAGTGGGTGATCATGTTGTAATGCATTTATAGGGATGCCATACACAAAACATGCCTGATTGGAAAACAATCCTGCTTCTGTATGACTTAATTTGATGAACCATAAAAGAAGTATATAAATATTTATGTGGCATTGCTTTTATTGATATAATTAGGGGGACACTTCATTCAATTGGGCAGCCCCTATGCACAATATGGAGGTGATTGTGTTTTTTTTTACTTCAAGTTGTCCTTGCCTTGCTCCTTTTGGGG